>NC_137458.1:303215606-303375921 GCF_964235325.1 Thermobia domestica
CCACGAAGTCCACTTGGCGCTAGCTAGGACTGCCCTTGTTATACGTCTGTGGTATACAGTTGTGAGTATAACACCACTGGGTCACCTGAGTCACTTGGGCATGATTTTTGTCCGGGCTATCCAGATCTCGTTTCTCAGACCTGGTTTGACCTGGAAACGGCAGAAAACATAAGCCCTAGAGCATAACAGCAGAATTTTATCGTGTGGGTGAATGGTGTCCATATTCGAGCTGGAATATGTAAGTGTTTAGTGTTACCAGGTGACGATATGAGAAATAAGGTCTTCTCGTCTCGATTTTCGAAGAGTCACTTCTTATCTCGTCTCAATTTCGAAAACCTTTTTCAGTCTCATGTCGAATTTTTTTCTCATTTTCTTTCTAAATGTATGCCCCTATTTTCTCCCCTTAATTTCATATAGAAGTTCTCAAAGTCCTTTCGCGTCACTAAAGGTGAATGAAGGGTATGATATTACAACATTTAAACCATATTTATTGTTGGAGTGTATTGTGTAATAAGTTGCGTATCTTTAAACACTGATAATATACTCTCTTCATTGTATTTGTACAATCAGTTCATCAGTTTATAGCTTCTACACTATAAATCACGTACTACTTAAATACAGTGTTTAAGATCTAATACTTTCGTGAATCATAGTTGCCTACGAAGCTCATGAACTTTCTCGTCTCATCTTGTTTTCGAGACGAGAATTCTTTCTCGTCTCGAATTAAAAAAGTTAATTCTCGTCTCGAAAAACGAGGCATTTGTCGTCTCGCGGTCAACACCATATGTGTTCAATTCTCAACGTGACGCTATTTCTTAAGATGCATCACAAACTTACTTTGTCAGAGATCGAATCAGGGAACCCTCTCACCAGAGGTAAGCGCTCTACCACTCAGCCACCGTGCTCTCCCCGCTTTCACTGAAGTTATTGTGTGGAGTAACGGACGAACGTATTAACATGATGTCTTATAAGGTCCACTGCCGTGATTCTAATACAAATTACGGCATAGGATTGATTGTGTGTGGGTGGGTGATTAAGACTTGCCACATAGGCCTAACAGTATCAAGTTTTATTTTTAGCGTATAGTATCTTCCCTTTCCTCCCTCTTTTCCACTAGAGATAAGCGTTCTACCACTTAACTACCTTGCTCCCTACTGTATTTTCGTTCAAAAAATATATATTCTATTTTTTTACGTGTCAGGGAACATTCTGGGTGTGCACAGCTGATACTAAGTTACGATTTTTTTTTAAAATGAGCTATGGACATTTTGCAAACAGTGCATTTATACATTAGCATTATAGAACAATAAGCAGGAAGGGCAATCACGATTGCTACAACTGGTCGAAGGAATACATATGCTTAACAAATGAGTAGAAGAAGAAGAAGAATGAAAACTCTTCGTTATATAGAAAAAATGCGCACACACACACACATACACACACACACATATATATATATATATATATATATATATATATATATATATATATATATATATATATATATATATATATATATATTAGGGATGGCCAATTCCGGAATTTTTACTTTCCGGAATCCGGAAAGTAAAATCGGAAAATTCCGGAATTCGGAAAAATTCCGGAATTCGGAAAAAATCCGGAATTCAGAAAAATCCGGATTTCGGAAAAATTCCGGAATTCGGAAAAATTCCGGATTTCGGAAAAAATCCGGAATTCGAAAAAATTCCGGATTTCGGAAAAAATCTGGAATTCAGAAAAATTCCGGAATTCGGAAAAATTCCGGATTTCGGAAAAATTCCGGAATTCGGAAAAAATCCGGAATTCGGAAAAATTCCGGATTTCGGAAAAAATCCGGAATTCAGAAAAATTCCGGAATTCGGAAAAATTCCGGGTTTCGGAAAAAATCCGGAATTCGGAAAAAATCCGGAATTCAGAAAAATTCCGGATTTCGGAAAAATTCCGGATTTCGGAAAAATTCCGGAATTCGGAAAAATTCCGGATTTCGGAAAAAATCCGGAATTCAGAAAAATTCCGGAATTTGGAAAAAATCCGGAATTCGAAAAAATTCCGGAATTCGGAAAAATTATTTTTTCTTTTTGTAATCCTAAGAATTTTGTTCAAATGCAAACGAACAAATTTCCTTTTTGTAATCCTAAGAATGTATGATGCAAGTTAAGCTGAAACTTACTACTCAATCTTCCCATGGTTAATGAGATGTAGTCCAAAAGTACGATGTACTCCTAATATTTAATTTTTGTTTTACTGTGATATTGTCCAGAGGTAAGACATTTATATCACACTGAGATAAACAACTTGACATAATGAAGATGTTATCATACGTAGTTTTCCAGAAAATCGTGAGAAACGATTTTTTATGAAGTTAAAATATGCGTCGCTTGTTGCCAGTGTGATGCAATTGATAACTTTTATGCTGGAATAGTCTTATTATTATTATTATTATTATTATTATTATTATTATTATTATTATTATTATTATTATTATTATTATTATTATTATTATTAATCGTTTATGTACTGTAAAAGAAAAATATGAACCGTTAAGTAGTAGATTTTATCTGTTGTTTTTTGATATCTTCTAACAGTAATAACAAATTGCTTGTAAATACGCAATGATTATCAAGAGCAATGGCATATTAATGTAAGGACTACTCTGCAGACTAGCAATAAACAATAAACAATAACAGATAAACAATAGTCCCCCCCCCAAAAAAAAGTAACTAACTTGGGCACGTCAGAATGTTCGCGAGAATATAGGGACGCATTGAGACTAGCAAAAAACGTGGTGTTATTATTACTCAAAGGGCCGTACGATGGAGGCATTAACGTTAATGTTAATGGCACCAATGAGCACTTACTTGCTCTAACGGTTAACCTCATTTTTGAGATGATTCTTAGAAGTGGGCGTGTTGGCATGCAGTTGGAGTACTAACGATTTGCGTCACTATCGAACACTAGCGACGTTTAAAGTCGAAATTGGAGTCTGACATAAGTGGCTTGTCAACTTCACGGACATTATATTTTCCTTGAATGCGAGAATTTTGCGCCCGGGAAATTTGCGCCCTACCACAAAAATAGGAAAAAATGCGCTCGCAATATATTTGCACTGGATGTTTGCGCCCTACCCCAAAAAGAGGGGAAAATGCGCCGGCTATATATTTGCACTGGGATGTTAGCGCCCTACAATTCAACTTATTATTGTATTGTGTAAAGTAACTTCCACTCGCACTTGAACCTGGCTTGCCTCTCATCGTCTCAGTGAGTTACTCCATCCGTTATAATATTCCGAACAAATGAAAAAAATACAATTTTAGTTCACTAAAGGGCAATCCATACAAATACAATTTTTCATTATACTACAAAATTTACAATAAACGTATAAATTACTGATATATAATTATTTATTAATATAATCAAAGAGTATAATTTAATCTACAAAAGGCTGTTTGGCTCTACCCAGATATCTCTGTTCACAATCCTTGCGAGTTGTTTGGCTTTTCAGGACACAAAATATAGAAAAGAAAATGTAAAGTGAATGTAAAATCAGTTCAGTAATATTATCAAGAAAACTATGTACAGTGTGTTTACTTGCTGGAATTACACTTCAAACACACAATTGCGTTCAGTCGTTCTTTCAGGAAAAATGTTCCGGGGGGCACATTTAGTATTTCGGAGGGGGGTCACTGCTGGTACTATTCTATTTATTATTATATTATAGACGTATTATTTTGGTCTCCTCCGAGGGGGCACTCTGAGAGCTCTGGGGAGGCTAGTGTTTCCCCAAAATCATCTCTGGAAGAAGCAGTGGTTGCGTTGATCCGTTGTGTTCTTTTGGCTTATATTGAAGTTTATTCTCCCCTTATATAGCCACAATGAAAATAAATCACAAATGGCATGGTTGTGGGGGGAGGATTGTTTATGCTGTAATGTCAGCCCCTCCAAGGAAATGCGTAAGCTCCAATAGGTTCTTTTATTTCGCAGGGCTCAAACTTCCCGGTGGAGGTACATCGCAGGCGCAATTTTCCCTGTTCTTGAGGTAGGGCGCAAATTTCCCAGACGCAAAATTCTCGACACCGTTCGAATGACCTCGGAAGACTATATCTTTTTCAATACTTTTTTGTATTCTTTTACTCGAGATTTCTTCATAGCTTCTTATTAAAATACTTACTAATATATCCTCATTTTATTGTCCTAACCAATCAATATGGGTATGTTGTGAGTAAAATATTTAGATTGATCGAGCCTCTGGTGTGTAACCACAGTATTTCATATCATGCCCCCATTAGAAATCTTGGCTAAACGAACCAATATATGTTGCCAATAAAATAGTTTAGAATGATTGAGCCCCTGGTAAATAACCACAGTATTTCGTGACAGACCCCCCCCCCCTTCCTATTACCATATTCTAGCTACGTGCCTGACTCAGCTAATTCTCTACATTCTTTACCAAGCACACATTTTCTAAAGCGGAAAATGCTCTCTAAATACCTAAGCTCATTATTTTCAGCAGATGCACAAACTGGGTAACATTCTATCTACATGAATGTTATATATGTCGATTACTGGAAACCGCTTCTCGCTATCTATTACCATATTTACTATATAATGATTAACGTTAAAACCGGAAATGGTTGATTTGTACCGCTTCCGGTTTGAATATTACATTCATCAGGGAACTCGATTCTTAACTATTGACTCTGTACATCGTGGCCAAAATTGATGGTAATCCATCAGATAGTTCTTGAGACTGTTTGTTTCACTGACGGACAGAATGAATATATGGCTATAGAGTTTTGATAAACTAAATTCGTTAATGAGTGATGATGGAACAAATATAAGAAAGGGAACCAAGAGTACCACCGGGAAAATTTTCGAACACAAAATTAGCCATCGAAAACCCACATGTCCTGGGTTAGAATACCATAGATGAAAACTCTACCACTGAGTCATCAATCACCCGCTTATTAGTTTTGTTAATTATTATATTAATATAAATTAATGAAAGCCTGCTTATGTTAATTATTGAACAATTACATTGTATACTTCGTAAAGTCAAAAATTATAAATTTGTATTTACTGTACATACAGTGAGCGCAGAAAGTGTTCGTACACCTATGCTATTGAAACGAGAATGCCTGCGAAAAAGAAACAGAAAATTTAAGAAGTGTAATAACACACACAATATGAATAATGAAAACTAAGCTTTATGAATATATCAATAAAGAACCACAAAGACAAGTTTAATGGTCAGAAAGTAAATAAATTCCGTAGAAAATGTATAGAGTAGACGCAAAAAGTGATCGTACACCTGACGTACGAATACGAAACAAAGATACCACAACTGGGGTTCACTAGTATTCACCTGAGTATACACCTCTGTATAGCATGACGAGTAACAGAATGAGTTTAATTGTGAATAGGAGTGAAAAAAACTGCACGGTGGGCTGTCGAAATGGGAAGCAACCGAACAGAAACAAATGAGGAGACAAGAAAAGTAATTATTAAAGTGCATAAGAAGGATAAGTCTTTGAGAAAGATAGCAAACCTCAGGGGCAGACCCAGAGGGGGGCGATCGGGGCCATCGCCCCCCCCCCACAAGAGGAAACTTTCTTATTTTATATATAAATAAACCCATCCATAAAAGTTTGGAGCTCTTAAAAGTAGCAGTATTACTGCCGACCGCCTTTTCCCCAGAAGTCCGTCCTGGATCCGCCCCTGTATAGAGTAGCCACAATCGAGTATTTTCCGCTGTATGTTTGGAGTCGTTGTCTTGCTGAAGAATAAATTGTTTTCAAGAACCATCTTCTGCGCACTAGTATGGAGATATTCCTTTAATATGTTAATATACACTTTGTGGATCATCACTCCATCGATAAGGTGGAGACGACCCACTCCTGAGGCACTCATACAACCCCAGACGAGCACGGACCCTCCTCCGTGTCTTACTTTAGGGACGAGATTTTGAGGATTCATCTCTGTATTCACCTTGCGCCATACCATACGCCTCCCATTGGACTCGATAAAATTAAATTTACTTTCGTCCGAAAATATGACCCTATTCCAGAAAGAAGCCTGATCCCTTATCTTTATACTCTTTTTCAAACTTTAGTCTCTTTATACGATTTGTCTTGTTCACCCAGAACATTTTCCTGGCTATCCGACCATGATACCCTGCAAATACTCCGCACTGTACTGGCTGATACTTTAACACCGCGTGTTTCCAGATCCGTTGCCAATTGCACAGCACTACTTTTTGGAACCTTTTTCCTTTCCCTAATAATGTAATGTTTAACTTGTTCACTCAACACTCTTGGTCTTCCAGTTCTTTTTTATTATTATTATTTTTTTATTATTTTTTTATGGTTTCGCACAGTGATAGAAACATTATACATCGCAATTATTGTGTGTACTGTTGAACGAGGCCTGTCTGCAAGCTCTATAATACCTTGAAACAGCTTCGCACACCTCCCCAATCCCCAGACATGAACCCCATAGAACATCTATGATCTGTTCTGGAGACAAGAATCAGAAGGCACAGCTTGTCTACTAAAGAAGGCCTAAGAAAAGCTATTCAAGAAGAATGGGACATAATCAGTCCCGAAGCTACAGAACTACGAACTACTACAGGTGAAATCAATGCCACGAAGACTACAGACAATCATTAACGCACGGGGTAATCCCACAAAATATTAAATAACGTAATATACTTTATAAGCATTAATTCAAGCATAAGTGTACGGTGACTTTTTGCGTTTACAAAAAAGGAATTCTCTCTTTTCTTCTGAACAAAACAGTGATTGTGTTTGTTTGGCCTTTCTCTTGTATATAGAAATAAAATGTATGAATGTGTAGTCTTAATTCTGGTTATATATATATTTTCCACCTCCCGTTCTCATGCTAGCTGTTTTCAATATAAAGTATGCACGGTGTACGAACACTTTCTGCGCTCACTGTAGGTATGTTGACAATAAGCGAATGTTATTAGAATATTTGTTGAGATTTATTTTCCTTCACTGCCTTTCGCCTGGTTAAAAAGTAGTTTGCAGTGCTTTGGAGCAGCTGCAGGTGGGAACGCGATAATGTTTGAGACATACCGGCGACTTTTTTGTGTGTGAAAATAAGACCTTTCTCATAAAGTAGTAAATAACTGCAGTAGCAATTGTCTACGTAAATGATAAAGACATATCCAACTACAAGAAATTAATACAGTATATATAGCCTATTCATTATTGTGTTTCTCTTTTAACAGCTACTAGCTAAGGATGGCCAATTCCAGAATTTTTACTTTCCGGAATCCGGAAAGTAAAATCGGAAAAATTCCGGATCTCGGAAAAATTCCGATTTTTTCTAAATTCCGGATTTTTTCCGAATGTCGGATTTTTTCCGAAATCCGGAGTTTTTCCGAAATCCGGAGTTTTTCCGAATTCCGGATTTTTTCTGAATTCGGAATTTTTCCGAAATCCGGATTTTTTCTGAATTCCGGAATTTTTCCGAATTCCGGAATTTTTCCGAATTCCGGAATTTTTCCGAATTCCGGAATTTTTCTGAATTCCGGAATTTTTCCGAAATCCGGAATTTTTCTGAATTCCGGAATTTTTCCGAATTCCGGAATTTTTCCGAAATCCGGATTTTTTCCGAATTCCGGAAAGTAAATTTTCCGATTCCGGAAAACAAAATTTCCGGAATCCGGATTCCGGAAAATTTTGGCCATCCCTAATATATATATATATATATATAATGGAAGTGACTATGTTTGTGACAATGACTCTTGAACCATTCCACCGATCTCGATCAATATAAATGAGGTTTGGGCTTCGGATATTTTTTATCATTTCACTTTGACGGTCTGACTTAGGAGAGAGGAAGATATTTAAAAACGAGCGAAAATGATTGATACTAGTGTTCAATCCACTGTTTTCGGGGTCGCTGAGATGAACAGTAACACTTCCGATGCCATTCAAATTCAAATTCAGCCCCGCAACTTGGGAGAGATATACTTAAATGATCGAAAATGACTGATATTAGCGTCAAATAGTGATACTTCCGATGTCGTTTAAATCTAAATTCATCCCCGTAACTTGAGGGAGGAGGAAGATATATAAAAATTATCGGAAACGACCAATATTAGTGTCGAATCCATAGTTTTCGGGGTCACTGAGATGAACAGTGACACGTCTGATGTTTAAATTCCAAATTCAGCTTCGGAACTTGGGGATTGGAGCAGATATACATACATAGTATATATATATATATATATATATATATATATATATATATATATATATATATATATATATATATATATATATATATATATATATATATATATGATCGCGTACGTTTAAATAAATATATTTGTTTACGATTCTGAAGTGAAAAGGTAGTGCTTAATTTGGTTATATTGTGTTAGTGAGAAATAGTATTACAGATACGAAAAATCTTTCTCCGCTAATCTACTGGCTACCGCACGTGGGTTTGATGCATCGGTCCTGGGTTCGATTGCGGGTGGGAAAGCACTTAAATTGGACGTATTACGGTGACTCGGATTCCACCTTAAGCTTAGATATATGTCTCGTGTAGCTTCGGTGTTGAAGAGGGATATTAATCTAACACCAAGTAACTTTAACATTCTCTTGTCTTAATGTCCCATTAATTTAGAACATACGAAATATATTTTTTTTTCCCGTGAGACATTATGAATATGTAAAGAAATCGCAAGAAAATTTAAGAAATTTTCAGAGATCTCTAGCATAATAGTAATAGTGTGTCATATTTGGTTACTGAGTTCAGGATTTAAGCTCTACTTTGTATTGTGCTTACCTTTCCTGCACCAGACGTGGACTTACGGTTGAAGTGAAATCTAATCCCACCAGCAATCGAATTCACGTCATTCTAACCATTCTAAAAGTTTTTTTTTTTTTTTATGTTTCAATTCAAACCCGAAAAGCAGTGCTGATCTCATTTTAATAAAGATCCTCTCCTTTGTGACCTCGTTATTGTACAAAGATGTAAACGAAGAAAATATTAAAACATTTATGAAAGAGTTTAGAGTAAGTGAAAAAATATACGAAGATGACGGGAATTTAAGGATGAAAAATATTATACTCAATATCCTCACTTATGTTCGCACCGGTAATATCCTTGACCATATAGTTCTTTTCAGCACTGACGACTTGAAGATTGCATAAACCACAGGATACAATTTTAAAGCAGCTGAAGAAATTACAATTTGCAATGTTCTAAATTAAACGTTGTTTATAAAAACATGTTACACTCTTAGCACACATAAAGAAGCTTCCTCTTTAAGTAATGAGGTGCTATAGCATTGTTGAAGATAGATAGAATAATATACTTACAACTGTCCGGTAGTCATGTCCCAATGCAAGCCCCAGCAGCATAAACCGGCGTCCAGAAATTACAACAAACCTCCACCCTTCCATGACTTAGACGTTCGGAGCACTTGTGCTCCGGTCTTTAAAGTGAAAACACAGAGATGGATCTTTGTAAAGGAGCCACATAGCAATAACTCGGAAGACGGCACATGATTCAGAATCACTTATTCTTTGCTTTGCTGAATTACAAGACCAAACGAAACGATTATTTTCTCTTTTCAAACTAACGAAGCCAAAAATGCTAGAACTTTTGAAAGAGAAAAGAAACAAAACCCGCACACTTGCAACTCATGTAATCACATGACACATGCACATTCATCCACACACCACACGCGGGGTTAATCAAACGAGCACCATGCTACGACTTCCCAAGTCAATGAGAACTGTTTTCCAGCCAGCGCGGCCTGCACTGTGCCACCGTAGCCACTATCGACTCTGCAGGCCGTAGCCACGTGACGACCAAACCGGGGTTACCAGAAACATCTAAGTTATAGCACGGGAAAGGTTTTCCGTGCGTTATCAGAATTTCATTCAATGAAATGACACGACACTCGGCTAGAATGAACGAAAATACCATAAAACTTCTCTAACACGAGCATTAAAATTTTCGCTAATATTGATTATTTATAAGAGGGTTGTTTTAGCGGGGATGCAATAATGTATCAAGCTCTTTTCTCTTAAATCAGAATGTAAAACTCAACGGAAACAACGTATTATGAGGTAGATTTTTAAAAATTAAAAAAAAAAAAATCATATTAGAGGCGCTACAATGGGGATCTCAGTGTTGCAGGGTGTGAGTGGGACACGTAGAACAACAGAATTTTTGGTCTCTATGATTTTACAACAAATTTGATGTTTAGAACAGTTGCTGTGCTTCATTTCATTGTGTTATGTACCTATGCAGAGAGAATTGGTGGTGTTCAAGTGAAACTCTGATCTCATTACTGAAGGATCTTGTAAATCACTCTTGTCATGCATACAGAAACAGTTTCTGCTCCAATAACCATCCGATGTTACATCCTACAATGATATGCAACCGAACGCGCCACTTTAGTATTGTGATAGTATAAGATCAAGGGGTATTTGTATAACGAACAAAAGCCATCCTTGTATCAGATGTGGTCACGTCATATACAAAAAAGGTGTATATACAGAACGTGGAATATTCAATATACCAAGGTAAATTACTTTGTGCAGAGTTCATTACGTTACCACCACACAGTATTTATTAACTTCTAAACTACGCTATGCATCGATATTGGAAGGCACAGAGGACGAGTATGTCTGTCCATCTGTTCATCGACAGGTATCAGGGCAAAAACTAGGAGAGATAACGACAAGTTGTTATTTGATAAGGATTCAGTGCACAAGAAGACATTCCATATTCACTCCTAATCACCAATTTAAATCGGAAGTGGTTATAATCTATCATTTTTAGTTTGAGTATTGAACAAAATACATCGAAGACAGAAATTGAAACCGAGATGTTTTTTTTTTCTTCCTTTAATATGGATGTAGCGTCCTAAAAGTAGGTTACATCCGTGACATTTAAATCATAGAATAACTGGTTCTATGATTACCTACGTAGTATAGCAAGTTGATGTAGCATTAATATCGGTATAACATAGCTATCATACCAATTATATAACAATAGAAATGAAAAATGAAATGAAATCTCTAGTTTTACGTCCCACAGTTATGCCGGTTAGGCTAAAGCAGACGGTGATGATGAGAAATGAATAAAATGGTGGAAGAAAGTGGGAGGAAACGGGAGAACCCCGAGAAAACCCGTGTTTGTCCACCACAAAGTCCACACGGCGCGAGCTGGGATAGAACCAGGGACCCCAAGCACCGGAGGTGAACGTTCTACCACTGAGCCACCGCGCCCCCTATATAACAATAGATTTATCTATTGTTATTACTATTATTATATTTATACCTCAATACAAAACCTCACGTCATGTGAGTGTATAGTGGCAAGGACAACATTGTCCCTGGGTTTTCTCGGGGTTTTTCTCCTATATTCTCATTCATTAATTCCTTTCATAACCATTCACTTTCATTAACCATTTGTCTCTTTTAGCCAAAAGGGTATAAGCGTCGAACGTATAACCGATATGCTTCATTTTCATCACAGACTCCATTTCGCATGAGTTTGAGTCAGCGCAACTTAAAAATGTGCATTTTTGGTAGAAAACTAAGCACATATCGCATAAACAAACCAAGTGTGTATATTGACAGAAATACATTCGTATTGTTGGGATAATGTAAAGAATTGAAACATCGTGTTTCAACTATAGCATATTTTGTCACTTAAAGCTGCAGAGGAAAGAAAATGTATACTAAATTATCAAATATAGCACAGGAGGATTACATTTTCTCGGAAGTAGTGGATTTAGAACTGAAGAGACAATTTTTATAACCGGCTCCGGGAACTATAGAAGATTTAATAATCGGATCCGGAAACGTGGGAAATTTTAAGAACCTGTTCCTTGAAGCTGAAAATTTTTAACAACCGGTCCCTGGAACCTGAAAAATTTCAACAACCGATCCCTGAAACCTGAAAAAAAAATTAACCGGTTCCGGAAACCTAAGAAATTTTAAAAACTGGTTCCTGGAACCTGAGAAATTTTAAAAGCCAGTTTCTAAAAACTAAGAAATTTTAACAACCGGTTCCGGAAACCTGAGAAAATTTAAAAACTGGTTCCTTGAAACTCAGAAATTTTAACAAACGGTTCCGGGAAACAGAAATTTTAACAATCGGATCCGGAAACCTGAGAAATTTTAACAAAGAAATTTTGACAACCGGTTCCTGGGAGCTGAGAAAATTAACAACCGGCTCCGTGTACCTTATAAATTTTAAAAACCTGTTTCTGGAACCTAAGAAATTTTATGAGCCGGTTTCGGGAATCTGTGAAAATTTAAAACTGGTTCCTCATAAATTTTAACACCGAGTTCGGGCGAACAGAACCAGGCCCGTAGCCAGCCCCAAAATGTAGGGGGGGCGACCCAACCATATTATAGTTTATCACCATTATAGTTCATTTGCAAGTCTACCGTGAAAATTTTAGGGGGGCCCTACCCCCCGTGGATACGGGCCTGCTCTCTACTGAAACCGGAAGTTGTAGATTTATTAACTGTCAATTTCAATATTTATTTCCATACAGCAAAAACGGAAAGATATACCGGGAAAAGTTTTCTGATATAGATACAGTGTCCAAAGACTAGCCTCATCTCCACGTTTATCCCTCTATTCACAACGCGCCTTTGGCGTGGGAGACCCGGGTTCGATTCCCGGCGGGAGCTCATGTGGTTCGGATTCCACGTTAATCAGTAGGTCCCGTCTCATATAGCCTCGCTGCTGAAAAGGACGTTAAACTCAAAATCATCTCACCTTACACCTCCGTCTATTCACAACAGAAGTGGAGGAAATGATCATTTCTCATTTTCACGTTGATCAGCACAGAACAAGAACGGTAACAGATAGCGAGAAGAGTATTTTTTCAACAATGGATACAGCGTCCTAAGGATAGGCTCTATCTGCGCACTTATTTCTTTACTGAAATCATAATTGTTGGGAATCTACTACCAACCGAGTTTTAATATTAAATTCCATAGTTTCGAAGTCTACTGTAGCAACGATGTGAAATGAAACCCACTTGTTAGATGTTTTGATGGACACTCCTTCCTAACTTAGTACTCGTTATTTTACAAGTTGTACGATAATCTTTTTACTGATATTGTGGAAGCGTAGCTATACTCTATTCTTGGTCTTTCATGCCTATTGCATTATTCCTTTAATTTTCGCTTCCAGCAGTATGTTGGCCCTTTCTCAGTAGCAAA
This sequence comes from Thermobia domestica, assembly GCF_964235325.1. NCBI lineage: Eukaryota > Metazoa > Arthropoda > Insecta > Zygentoma > Lepismatidae > Thermobia > Thermobia domestica. The sequence continues at coordinate 303,228,842 of NC_137458.1, forward strand.
TTAAATAGACAATAAGACCCACGAAAATCCGTCAATTTTCGAAAGTTCCTTTTTGCTTTCTGTTGATGATAAACGCAGAATTCCTTTCCACTACAATATCTTGAATGTTCCCCATATATATATGTATAAGGGCGGATCCAAGGGGGCTATAGCCTCCCCCCTTTGACCCTCAGGTATACACTGGATAAAATGAACTTCAATCCTGTTTCACACTGGATAAAGCGGCAAACTATGGTTTAGCCCCTCCCTTGATCATATCCTGGATCCGCCACTATATATATATATATATATATATATATATATATATATATATATATATATATATATATATATATATATACTTCGATGTCAATTCTTTTCTTTCTGTTGAATGCCTTTTTTGCCTTCATCCTCCTAGTTCCCATTTTCTTTGAAACTTCTTCTGTGTGTTAGTAGTAACGTATTACCAAAATAATACTTATAATTCTATAATTAGGTAGATTTTCTGGACAGCTAATTTATAAAAATAACGCAAAAGTGAACACACGAACTCATTACAAGCAGAGAAGAGAACAATTTGTGTGTTTACGCCAAACTTACATCAATATACGAGTATCACACGTTCATAGTTTACAATAGAATACAATACTCACACTTCAGACCAATAACGGCAGCGCTCGAAACTTACCTGGAAAAAGAAAACAGACTAACATTAATAAAATAATGATATACGTAGACGACAAATAAAATACCGGTAAATCTAAGTCCTAAGGAGTTCCTAAGCGTTTAAGACTTGCGGCATTCTTGTGAAAAGGACTGGAAAGTTCAAGAACCTTTAGAATTTTCTGACTTCAATTTCTTTTAATCTTCGAAATTTCCTAGGATTCTAAACTTCGAAGCATACCAATCAAGAATTCCTGGTCCAAAAATTATTCAACACTCATTCACTTTTTTTTAAAGCATTATTGCTTCTTTCTTTATATTTATATACAGTAGGCCTACATATTCCGTTAACAGCATATATTAGATTGACCCATAAGTCCTGGCCTTTTTTAAGTGAAAATTTTGCGTGAAAAATAAAAGGTTTTGCAATGCGTTTTATGGTATTCGATAGAGAATTATGTGCTCTACAAAATAGTGTGTTTAGTTCTTTTTTTTTTTTTTTTTAATGCTGATACACCTTTTGTTCTTTGTATGTCATTAAAATGGAGTGTCAGGTTGGCAGAAAAACAGCATTTTCGACACCTTCTGTGTTTTGCGTTTAATCGAGATGCCAAAACAACAGAAGCTGTTCTAGAGACTTGTGAAGTGCATGACGTAGAAGCAATGCATTTTAGGACGGCTCAAAATTTTAAGCGATTCCAGGATTAAGCGATTCAAAGCCAACAATTTTGTCCTCAAAGACATGCATCGCACCGGACGCTCCGTTTAGTTCGATGAGGAGCGACTGAATCAGCTTATTCACGACGATCCACGCCAAATAACGAGGGAATTGGCAGAGATAATGGAACGCTCTCACAATGCCATACAGTGTCACATATACTCGATGAAAAAGGTTCAAAAGTTGAGTGCATGGGTTCCTCATGCTTTGAACGGCAAAAACAAAAGAATCAACGAGTCACGATTTTCGCCAGTTTGCTTGCTGTATTTCCCCGACTTGGCATCTTCGAATTTTCATCTGTTCCGATCCCTCTCGAATGCACTGCGTGGCGTTTCGTTCAATAATGACGTGGAATTGAAGACTTGGCTCGGGAAAGTTCTTCGAGTCGAAACCAGATGATTTCTACAGTCGCGTCGAGGCATTGAACAACGTGTTAAACGTTAGGAACAAGTTGTAAACAATAACGGAGAAAACATTATTGATTCATTTGTTTTTATTTTTGTGGAAACTAAACTTTAAAAAAAAAAACAGCAGACATGGGTCAACGCAATAAAACGATTTAAAACGCAAAGTTCGTTACACTTTTGACCTAATTAGTTTTTTGGTAAGTTGTTGAAATTCGAATACAATCTAGCACGAAATAAGTTTTCTGAATCGAACATTCATTACTTACAAACACTGTTATCTGGCTTTCAGCTTCAATTAGTACTAATACAATTATTCAAATAATTATGCAAACAGTAACTCGTATTTTAATAATTCGAATAAATATTCGTAACAGAAATATTAATTCGAACCATTATTTCTTATACAACTATTTATTCGACCCTCTATTCGCTTATTTGAATAATAATTATATTAATTAAACAGATATTTATTCCAATCATTATTCGCTTATACAAATGATTATTACGTTACTCGAATATATATTCAAACAATTATTTATTGTACGAACATTAATTTGCACAATTATTTGTTACGCAAACATTATTTTCCATTGTTCGTTATACAATCAAGGGCGCCCATGTTGTGGTTTCCAAGGGGAGCAAGTATAAGCGACATTTCAAATATACTTTCAAATTTTGCTGTAACTAATGTAAAAACTCTATTGGGTTTTCGGTATTCCGAAGCACAATTTCCTCTAGGGGGGCGAGCGCCCCACCTTGCCCCCCTGATGGGCGCCCTTGTATACAATATTAACTCGAACAATTATTCGTTATACAAACTTTTACTCGAACAATTGTTCGCGGGTTAGTCAATTACAATTTTATTCGAATATTAGTTCAAACAATTATTCGTTACACATTGATCCAAGCAATTATTCGCTTACTCATCTATTATCTTACTGGAATATTTATCGAAAAAAAAAATGTTATGGAACATTTATGCTTATTAGCTTAATCAATTCTCATCTTATTCGAATACTTACTGGAAGAATTATTCGTTATATCAACATTAATTGGCATAATTATTCGTTATACCATAGTTAATTCGCACAATTATTTGTTATACCAACAATAATTCGCACAATTATTCGTTCCCGGGTTCGATTCCCGGCGGGAGCTCATGTGGTTCGGATTCCACGTTAATCAGTAGGTCCACGTCTCATATAGCCTCGCTGCTGAAAGGGACGCTAAACTAAAATCAATCAATCAATCAATCAATCAACAATTATTCGTTACACCAATATTAACTCACACAATTATTCGTTGTATCAACATTAATTCGCACAATTACTCGTTATACAAACATTAATTCGCACAATTACTCGTTATACAAACATTAATTCGCACAATTACTCGTTATACAAATATTAATTCGCACAATTATTCGTTATACCAACATTAATTCGTACAATTATTCATTATACCAACATTAATTTGCACAATTATTCGTTATAACAACATTAATTCGCACAATTATTCGTTATTACAACATTAATTCGCACACTGACTGAAGGTGTTCGAAAAGAAAGTCTTAATGATATTATTCGGGAAAAAATCAAACGAACGAACAGAAAATGTTTTACAACGTGTAATTTCATTAATGACTTGAAGTGGACGACGAGAGTATTTTAGCAGCTTTCCATTCAGGTACTTCGTCCAGATATAATTTCCTGGTACTCAAGAAGAACAACGTTTGGGAATAATTTACTAATCTATGTTTTCGTCTTCTTTTTGTTTGGACGGCACGTGTGTTTGAAAGGCAACCTTTACTATTCTTTGCTGCCCTCCTTGCTGGTCTGGTGGTTAGCGTGTCCTTTTTAGAGGTCTGCACGGCCCGGAATTTTTAGCCCCGGCCCGTGAATTTATAATGTTAGACGCAACCCGACTCCGAAATATGTTTTTTTAGTCTAAAGGTCCTAGCCGGTGTGATAATAAAACGAGCCAGAAATAAGCCCAAATTACAGGAACTTAATTAACACAAAATTGTATTTTTATTAACAACAATTAAAACATTAATTTTGCAGTTTAAAGTCTTACATGATTCACAGAGAACAACGAAATAAAAGTTATCGTTTAGAGTTACTAACTACATGAATTCTCTAAAGAAAATGCTTGAAAATGTTGAAGTGAGGAATAGATGTAATTGTTGCTATTGAGTTTCGGCAACATTTGATTCCTCTTTTCACAAATGAACATGGGAATGCTATATTTTTGGTGGAGAATTTGAGAAAGAAATGCTTCCGATATCAGCAAAAATAATAATAATAATAATAATAATAATAATAATAATAATAATAATAATAATAATAATAATAATAATAATAATAATAAACTAAAATATAAACGCATCATCTCCAAGAAAGAAAGCAAAACAACTTGTTCTGAATGCTTTTGTTCCTTTAATCTAGTGTAAGAAGCAGAACTTTCCCCTTACAGACAAGCTAAGCATATTTCTTTCTGTGAATTTTAGTTTTTTTTTTTTTTTTTTCTCAATTACATAGCTTTTCTTTCAATTGCACAATGATCAATTTTTAGTCGGCGTTTGAAGTTACAAATTTAGATATGCTTTTAAAAGTCCTCCAGAAAAATGATCTTTGAATATATATCGTTGTACAGTATACTTACAAAGTAGGCCCGAAAAGGCTCTAGAAATATGGTTGTACAGTGAAACCTGTCTATGTTGGCCACCATCGGTTCCATCGAAAAGTGGCCAACTTAGACAGGTGGCCAACTTACAGAAAATAAGTGTGATTTGTGTATTTTTAGAATAGGATTTCTAGTATTACTTGACTGTAAAATGTTAATAAGCAATGGCACGACAGCTACTTATAAATAATGTATATAGAGTAATCAAAAATATACAGTACTAGAAAATATTACTATAGTATGCAAGAGCGCCGATTTCTCTGTACATTTGGGGGGCCCATTCAGATGCAGAAAGTATATACATGAAGATTTTAATACAAATTGCACTCAAATTATACCAAATATTGTATACTCATAAATAAAATAGGGGACACATGAGCTTTGGGGGCCCGGTCCCCCTCAGTCTCCCCAGGATCAGCGCCCTTGATAGTATGTTTAATATATGTGCATACCTTTCTCTTCGTGAAAACTAGTCTGGTACATTGGATTATTCGGACTGAAAACACAATAATACAAACAACCATGAAATAGAAGTGCATGTACGCAGTTTATTGAAATTGATATTATAGCACACTGAGTTATTCAGATTGAAAACAAGAAAAGCTAAGTTATAAATTGAGAAATGCATATGCATTTTATATGACGTCTTTTCAGTTGTTACTGAATGGTGGTTCATTCTAGACGTATTTGTTTTATTCTTTTTGGCAGATATGCACATTCTAATATTGTAGTTAACTACCTCTTGTTAATGAGCTAAAAGTGTTTCCCTCGGAGCAAAAGATGTTTTGAGAAAATCTTGAGGGAATTCATATCTCAAAAACCCCGCTATCTTTTGACAAGCCGACAGGTGCCAATAGTTGACAATTGAGATGGTTAGTTTTAACCTTGAGAATTTTCCGGAATTACTAAAGCTCCCCACTGATGAGAGGAGTTGATATAACTAATGGTTTTACCAAAACAGACAGGGTAAACAAATACGTACAACCATTTCCTGAATTCCTGTACGTGCTTTTTCTTATTCACACCTTCCTTCACCACCCCTTTATGAGGGTAGTATTCTGGCCATTGACCTCCAAGAACAAATCTTGCGAATCTATGCGTCTTTGTGTCCAGTCACAAATACAGAACATCTGCCTCTCATATGGGAATTCGAAAGAGTTAAGAAAAATAACAAAACTGTATTTTTCGTGGCCAAGATACGCAGGTAAATTTATCATTATCATCATAGGGTAAACATTGCTTCAGTGTGGCCAACTTCCAAGATAGACAGGTGGCCAACTTATAGAGTAGTAAGTAACGAATGTCTTATGGGAAAATGCAGGTTCAAGACGAACCAGGCCAAGATAAGCAGGTGGCCAACTTAGAGAGGTGGCCAAGTTGACAGGTTTCACTGTATACTTAAAAATGTAAGGCCCAAATCCGACCCGAGCCTGAAGTGATATATGCTTGGTTGGCCCGAGCCCGACCCACGAGCCGGGTCAGGCCTAAGCCCGCGGGCTTGACCCGAACCTGTGCAGCCCTCTAGTCTCTTTGGTGCACGTGGTCCCTAGTTCGATTCCCGGTAGGAGGGCACAAATAATTAATTTCACAATTATTTACTTTTATTAATTTAGCTTGAATTTAGCCTAAATTATATAATCGTGAAACTTAATTTTTTTTTTTTTAAAAAAAATGTTTCTTTTCTGTGACAATTTTTGATGAACTAGAAAGTTCTAATTGTTAGGCTCATAAAAACAATATTGTTGTCAAAACACACGATAGCATCCTAGTAATTTTGTATGAGACCTGTAGCAGCGGAGACACATTATCGAAAGAAAATACAGAAATATTGCTGTATATTCCAGAGCTTATGTTCTTTTTGTAGACACTTTTCTATTGCATGCTGTGAATAAAAAAGAAATGAGGGAGTATTTGTACTGTAGACGTGAATTGCTACCAGATAAGCCGATACCAAGATTTATGGAAGAGGGACTGGTGCATACATCCCAAGCGACGCAGCATAGAAGAAGCAATCCTTTTACTGTTTTACTCGTAGCATGGTTGCCAGAATTTTAATGATAGAATGTCTCTCAGGCGGCCGTCGAGTTCACTGGCCGTTTTCTCATTGACTTTTAGAGTTCCTTCGAGACTTGTGTCCATTTTGGAAATAGCAGATTGAGTTGGTATTATATTATTCATATATACGATGCAGTAATTAGAAAACGAAATGAAATGAAATTTTTCAATTTACGCCTCACTACTATGCCGTTTAAGTTAAGAGAGAAAGATGATTAAGGCAAGTGAATGATAATGGAAAAATTCGTGAAATGAGAATGTGAAAGGAAACACGAGTACCCCGGGAAGACACACGGGTACGATATTCTCCACCACAAACTTACTTGACCGAGAATCGAACCAGGGACCTCATGCACCAGAGATAACGCTCTACCACTGAGCCACCGTGTCCCTTAATTAGGAAACGAGACAGGATCTAAAAAAAAAAAAAAATAAACGACAACAAGTGTAATCAGTTTATCACAGTTTATTCAAAGCAAGTACGTCCTTCGTCCGCACTCAGCTTTGTACGATCCAGTTCAGTCAGGCACCACCAGATTTGAGTTGTTTGAGCTGTTTAATCTGTTTGAGCAGTTACGCGTTGTTTCACTGTTGCCACGAGCGAGGCTATTGGAACACGTGCAAGGTTGTTAGATAACTAGCGAACGAGAAACACGCTGAACTACAAAATATATCAGTTACGTGCTTTATTACAATTTAACTTCTATAATATTAATCTTTACAATTATAATTGCTTCGTGAAGGTACTTCTTATTTTTTACTGGAAATATATTATGTGAATCACGTGGAATAAAATAGTAAATGAAAAATATAATTAAATAAAATCAATTGTTCTACAAAAGATAATAATGAAAAGAAACTTTTAAAGGCTTCAGTTTTAACATTTTGAATTTTTACTACGTGCATACACTCATTCACAATTTCTTGTATACTCTCTCTAAACGAAAGGGATAAGTCTAAATATTGTGTAGCAGGCACTTGTATTACAAAATTTGGTTCACAGTGACTCATTGGAAGAGCGTTCACCTCTGGTGCGTAGGGGTCCTGGTTTGATCCCAGCTTGCACCGAATGGGCTTTGGGATAGATAAACATATGTGCGAGTTTCCTTCCAATTCCTTCATTCCACAATTTAATTCATTCTCAGTATCTTCATCTCCTTTAGCCTACAAGGCATACGCATGGGACGTTAACGATTTATATGCAGTAGCGATTTGGTTGGTTGATCAATTTGAAATTTAGCGTCCTTTCACGAGAACTATGAGACATGAGAACTACAGGTATATAAGCTCCCATCAGGAATCGAAGCTGAGTCCCCTGCACTAAAAATGCATATCATAACCATGTAGACACGAATAATCTTGATGGAGTAGCAATGATCATTTCTTGACAACACTAATCTCATCCCTACTATATTAAGAATTGCAGTTTGTTATATAATTGTCCTAAAACTTTATATTAAGCAATTTCTGTATCTTAAAGGCAAAAACACGAACAATTTTCGCAGCTCTGGAACTATCTCTGGTGGGATCATGTGCGCGTGTGTGTACATATATATATATATAGTTAGCTTGCCTTACCGACGAGCTTTTTGCGCTAGAAGGGAACATTCATTTCTGAGAGTGTTCACTAGGCAGCGAACCGCGTGATTACATCACGCCATCCGGTATTCTCTCAAATCATGGAATTTTCAGGGAAGTAGTTTAGCATTATTGTCCAAGTAACCCTTTGACACAAGCCGCGCTGCCAACATTTTTGTTTAACATCAAAGTCTTATGTTCTTTATTGTTCATTAAGAAAACTTTTGTGTTAAACTGGATATCATAAAAGCAATCCTTCTTAATTCTATAACAGTTTTTAATCTAGAAATCTGCTGAGAGTAAGTAGCTCGAAAAAGAAGTTTATAGAAACGGGGCTGAAGATGTTGAGAGGTAAGGGGCTAAGCGAGACGGTAATGGTGATAATGAACAAAATAGTGGGATAACGAAACTGGGAGAGAACCGCGAGTAAATCCATGCACATGGTATTTCTCCACCATATGCTTACTTGGCGAGCTGGAACCGAACCAAGGAGCTCATACCAGATGTGAGTGCTCTACCACTGAGTAAACGCATTCGCGAAAAATAATTATATGTGATTTTTCCTGATGCGCTACGAAAGACGAATGTGCTCGAAAGAAATTGCGGTTAGAAAAGCATGTTAAACTTAAGATATATTAAAGACGTTTTCTTTCAATCAAGAATTTGTCTAAATTTGTGGTGTACGATGTCCAGTCATGTACAGTGTTATTACAAATGATTTTCCCCATTACAGACCTCAACCAATCTCACTTAAGAGGCCTAATTACTGTGAAATTAAAATACTACTAATTGTGATTTCTTCAAATAGATAAAAGATAATCGAAATGTGGAACAAGAGCGAACTAGACAATAGTATTTTGCATGAGGTACCGTTATCACGAGTCACCTAGTAGCTTTCCGTTTGCAGCCATTTAGAAACGCGAAAGTAAATGCCGATTTTCTAAATGGCTGCAAATCGAAAGCAGATAAGCGAGTCGTGATAACGGTACCTCTGTAAAATAATATTGTTTAACGAGCTCTTGTTCCACTTTTCGATTATCTTTTATCTATTTGAAGATATCACATAATTACTGTAAAATTAGCAGTATTTTAATTTCGCCGTGATGGGGCCTCTTAACAACACTCAGACATGTAAGAGTGGTATCAATGGAAATGGAAACTCAAAAAATTTCAGTGGCTGGTAAAGCTGTTGCGTAGGCGTTTTCACCATTAGAATGATGACAGGAGAAAAGCAGTGAAAACACGTCTCCTAGTTTGATGTGTGTGTTGGATTTTCACGTCTGCTAGTCTGTTATCACTATGCAACGTAATTTTAAAAGAAAGTTTGGTAAGATGCACCCAGTGGGCACAGTATCTGCAAGTGGTATTCTGAATTTAAGACAGATGGATGCATCTGTAAGCGAAAGTCAATCGGCCTTCCACAAGTAAGCGAGGCAACTGTGAAGCGTGTATGGCAAGAAATAAAGTACACGGTATATGAATGATCCGTGACAAGGGAGCTCACATTGAGCACATGTGACCAAATGTAAACAAAACTTTTCGGTTTTCCGTTATCATTGGTACCACTTTCACACGTCTTAATATTGTTCAGATTTCTTATCAGGTTTGTAATCGAGAAGATCATTTGTAAACACTCTTGTCGACAAAAGTTATGTTAATAAACGAGAAAAACCCTGAAGCGGTTTATAGGTAATATTTTACTATAGTCAGCGCCACCCGAATTGGCGTGTGGCATCAGCCAATAAGCTTGCAGTGTCCTATTACTGAACGTTCAGGGAGGAAACCAATCATTCATAATTGTCCATAAATACGAACAAAATCAATTATGACTGATTGGTTTCCTCTCTGAAGATTTAGTAACAGGATACTGCGAACTTATTGGATGATGCCACAAGCCAATTCGGGTGACGCGGACTATAGTATGTAATTATATGTTGAATTAATTATAACTGAAACAGTACTAAATAATCAAAGTTCAAAGATGCGTTTTACATACCGGTATTTTAGCAGCATTTATGTGCCGATACTTTCAGTGCAACAAATAGTTGTAACGTTGATCAGTAAATAGCAAAATTAAATTTCATCTGTACACTTATTAATTTGTATATATTTTGAAATGCTCTATTACTTGTTTACTAGTGTTGTCGACAAATTGCGAATACACAATATAATTGTCTTCTATTGTGCGTCTCGGGTCTATTCTCGGCGAGCTTGCTTGTCTCGATTTCAACAAGCAGTAGCTGGAAATTTATTAAGATCCTACTTTTCTCAGTTGCTTTTCTGTATGCTCACAAAGCTCTTAAAGTTAAGGCTTGGGTCATAACCAAAGGAGGGGCAAGAAAATTATGGTCCTACTCACCTGAACCAATGAAAACTGCTAAACACTGCTTAAATCCATTAATTTTTCAAGATAGCTATACAAGAAATTTATCGAGTTGGAGATTTACACTTGACTTTAGAAGAACTTTGTTTTGTAATAGTCCTCTTCACAGCGGAACCAAAGATTTCTTTAAGGAGAGGCCAGATACAAGAAGACCCACTAAGCCGGACATACAGTCACTTCCATAAAAGCGACATCCGATCTAACCTCTAGCGACCAAATTCGATCCATTTGAATGTGTTGACTGAAATGTGCCGACTCGAATGGTGCAATTAGTTTAAGTGGATCGGTTCACGACTTGTTCACCACAGAGCCAAGATCAGAAAGACCGTTTATATATCACGTCTACTGAGCCGGCTCGAGCCGACGGTTCACTTGAGCGGAGTCGAACCGAGAGGACGTCTCATCGTAACCGAGCCGGCTCGAGCTGTTGGCTCAGTTGAACCTAGTCGAGCTGAGCCAGTGGCTCAGGGCTCCAGCCGAGCTGGATGACATCACAATTGTTAACATTCCCAACGAGAAAGGAATGAAAAGAGCTGGTGGAATCACGGTTCAGCTCTACTCAACTGATCAATAAAATTTACAATAAATAGGTGGCAAGGAACATTCATTGTAATGAAGATTACCTTAATCTTTAAAAAATAAAGCAATAGAATTGTGGCAAAGATCTACGTTTCGTATCTTTCAATGTATTTTGGTAAGGTTCAAAAAGGATTTCTGAATGGAAGATGAATATTTATTTCTTCATTTTTTTTAACGCATGAACTATTGGTAGCGCCTAATCAAAAGCAAACCATCCGGAAGGTATGTTAAGTACCCTATCATGGCGGATAATACGGCATCCTCGAAGTCTGTGTTTTTAACGTTAAAGGTGCGTGAAAGAAGAAAAGGAAATAAACGAATTGCGGATGTGGGCTTAACTGAAATATTTCGAAAAGAAAAGCATTATCATGGAACGAAAATTAAGAGGGAATTACGTTGATACGATTTAACCGAAGACTTAGCAAGAGAGGAAAAGAAAGAGGGGAAAATAGAAATCAAACGGAAGCGATTCCATAAAATTGTACAAGGAAACCACAAAGAAATCCAATTTGCTGTGTTTAGCCAATTATCCTGAAGGATTAAGTATTACTTCCACTCTTCAATAATGGAAAACCATTAAAGAACAAAAAGAAACAATTCAGTTGAGTTCGTACCACAACTTGGATATTTCACCGCTTCAAGAGAAAGAAACAAGCAAGGAAGAATGTCTCACTTTCGGTTTTATAGCACTTAAAATTAGATTCAAATTCAACAATATGATAATAAGTACCAATGTCACGTGTACACGACATGAAAGAGTTTGGTTAAGGTATTAAATGGTATGCAACCAATACAGCTTTTAGATACAGTTGGGTTGCATACTACCAAGTTACAATTAATCTATTATATATAACTAGAGAGAGGCACAATACGAAGAAAAATAAGGAAATATGAAAATCAGAAGTCCAAAATATGATTTTTTAATGTTATTTCTAAAGATGAATTATATATATTTGTGCATTTGTGCACCCAGGTTTGTCTATACTTTTTGTCTTATCTTGGTGTCAGGAATCACCTCCCAAACGTTGTCGGTATTGTTTAGAAACACCCTATATATAGGTGTTACATGTTCATTAACCCTTTTAATATTACGCGTAAAAGAAAAGAAAACTGCAATAACTTGTTAATCAAAAATTCCAATAGCAAAAATGGAACTACAGGTGGCGACAGAGTTGAATTGAGTTGATTTTAGTTTAGCGTCCCTTTCAGCAGCGAGGCTATATGAGACGTGGATCTACTGATTAACGTGGAATCCGAACCACATGAGCTCCCGCCGGGAATCGAACCCGGGTCTCCCACGCCAAAGGCGCGTACGCTAACCGCTTAGCCACGGAAGAGCTCAGGTGGCGACAGATCCCACTGAAACTGCGTAAGTTTTTTCAAAGTCTTTTTTCTTTAATTTTTGTTCTATTTTGGGTATCCTGCATCTTGTTCATGTATCTAGGGTAGCCAGGACCTCAGTTATGATCATTTGAAAGAAATTATATGAAATTTTCATTTTTCTAGGGGAAAAAACTTCGTTACCAATGGCTTTACCTTGCAGAATAGGTATGGTAACCAAAAGGCTAAAGAAATTATTTCCAAAATTACAAGTCCTTGAAGAATGAGCTTCGTAACGAAAAAACTAAAGAAAATATTTTCAAAATTAAAAAGTCCTTGAAGAATGAGCTCGGTAACCAAAAGGCTCAAGAAATATTTCTAAAATTAAGAGTCCTTGCAGAATAGGCTTGGTAACCAAAAGGCTAAAGAAAATATTTTCAAAATTCAAAGTCCTTCAATTATGGGCTTGATAACCAAAAGGCTAAATAAATTATTTTCAAAATTAAAAGTCCTCGCAGAATGGGCTTGGTAACGAAAAGGCTAACTAACTCTATCGCATATGGAACCCGGAGTTCAATGCCGCGCTCACACAAGCTCTCTACTGACCTCTATCCTTAGCCAACTGGATTCAGTTTTTACTTTGTATTCCTATTTCTGCAAGATCCATCTTAATATTGTCCTCCCATCTGCGCCTATTTCTTCCTAATGGTCGTTTTCCGATTGGACTTCCAGCTAGAACTTTGAAAGCGTTCCTACTTTCTTCCATCCTGGCTACATGACCTGCCCACCTAAGCCTCCTAGACTTGATGACCCTAACAATGTTTGGTGAAACGTATAAACTATGTAGCTCCTCGTTATGAAGTTTCCGCCATTCTCCATTTCCGTTCCTCTTGGATCCGAATATTCGTCCCAGTATCTTGTTCTCACATACTTTCAGCCTACGTTCTTTTTTCAGAGCAAGCGACCATGTTTCGCAACCATACAGAACAACAGGCATGATTATCGTTTTATATGTTTTAAGCTTCAAATTCCTCAACTGAATTCGCGACGACAAGATATTTGAACTGAATAGTAACACGAATTTCCTGCTTTCAGTCGACATTTTTTTTCTTAGTGAATACGGTTTTCGTCTGTTAATATTGAATTTAGATATCTGAAAGTATCCATTTTATCAAAAGTATCATTCGTTATTTTAACGCATCTGTAATTTGCCCTATTACAATCCCGACGCGCTTCCATGTATTTAGTTTTCTCTGCATTTACTTCTAAACCCTTGTCCCTGTAAGCCTTTAATAAGATCTCTGCATTTCTTTCTATTGTTCTCCTATCATCCCCTATTAAATTTACATCATCAGCATACGTCACAACCTAGTGAATACCATTCAACTCTACGCCCTGGTTGCTATCATTGATTTTCCTTATAGCGTATTCCAGAACAAAGTTGAATAATAATGGTGACAACGCATCTCCTTGTTTCAGGCCATTCTCGACGTGAAAGTTCATGGACAAAAATTTTCCTAGCCGGACTTTACTTTGTGATTCATTTAAACATATCTTAATTAATCTAATTAGCCTTTTCGGTATTCCAAATTATGTAAGAATGTTGCACAATGTTTCTCTTCTAACCGATTCATAAGCCTTTCTAAAATCAACAAATAGTTGATGTACCGGAGTGTTGTATTCCCACTTCTTTTCGAGTATTTGTCGAATGGTAAATATTTGGTCGATAGTTGATCGATTTCGTCTAAATCCGCACTGATAATCTCCAATAAGTTCTTTCTATTCTTGTGGCAATTCTTCCTTGTTCCAGATAAGGAAAATGAGTTTGTGTATCTTGTTCCACAATTTTTCGCCTCCAACTAAAATTAAGTCAGCCGGAATTTCGTCTACACCCGGAGATTTATATTTCTCTAATTTCCTTATAGCGATTTCTACTTCTATTCTTCAGTTAGGTTCTGGAATATACGGTTCTGCGGTGTGTATTTCCCGCACATTAGTTTTTCGCTCCGTGTTAAGCAAATCGTCAAAGAAATCTTTCCATCTATTTAAGATGCTATCTGTATCAACGAGAACTGTTCCGTCAGCTTTCTTTAATACATAAGCACGAGGTTGATAGCCTTTCTTAAATTCGTTGATTCCCTTATATATGTCCAGATTTTTTTAAAAAAAATTTATATTATCTTCAAGTTCCTTAATTTTAGCTTTCAAAAAATCACTTTTTTTTTTGTTCTAAACTTTTTGAAAGTTTCCCGCCTGGCTTACAAAATTTTGTGTAGTTATTTTATTCGGATTTTGTATAAATAGCTAACGTAATTTTGCCTGTTTTCTCTTCTCTGCTAGTTTCATGCATTCCTGGTCGAACCATGGTTTGTTTGTGCGTATTTCCGTATCCCAGTTTTTCGTTTTGCTGAAATTTTAATGTTATCTCTAATTTCGGTTCAAGTGTCCTGAACACTAGTGCACTCCGAATCTTATTAAACAGAGAATCTATTCAAAACTTCAATTTGGTATTTCTCTCTTACCTGGCTCTCTTCTAATTTCTTTAAATTAAATCTCTCCGTTGTCAGACATTGAATATTTCCTTTATTCAACGATAATCTCTCTCTTATTATCGCTGCTACCAGGTAGTGATCAGTGCCACAATCAGCCCCTTTAAACGACCGAACATCGACTATACTAGATTATCTTCCTCAATTTACTAAAACGTGATCAATTTGATTGTGTTTTCCGTCTGGTGAGGTCCAAGTGTATTTATGAACATTGCGATGTGGGAATTTTGTACTCTTCACGATAAGGTTTTTGGATGTTGCAAAGTTCAGGAGTCTAACACCGCTATCATTGCTTTCCTTATGTAGACTTTCGTTCCCTATAATCAGTTTGAAAATATCCTTTCGTCCTATCTTCGCATTGAAATCCCCTAATAGAATTTTCATATGGTATCGCGGGAGTTGATCAAATATCCGTTCCACTTCGTAAAAACTGTCTTTTATATTGTCATCCTTATCTTCTGTTGGGACACGTATATTTAAAACAATAATATCATACCAACGACCCTTAAGAGTAATAAAAGAAAGTTTATCAGTAACAAATTCAATCCGTTTAATTCCTGATATTATTCGTCTGTGAACGATAAACTATGTTCCTAATTGGTGATATTTATTTCCTTCCCCGTAAAAGAATGTAAAATTTCTGGAATTCACAGTTCCATTACCTTTCCACCTAACTTCCTGAACTCCTACTAGCTCTATCCTGTATTTCTCTATTTCACTCGTCACGGATTTTAACGCGCCTACCCTATAAAGACTTCTAATATTCCAAGTTCCAAATCTCATGTCCATTTCCTTTTGCTGAGATTGTGACAATCCTGGTCCGAGGCTTCTGTGAATGTTCTTGAACAAGTTTTTTTTTTTTTTTTTTTTTTTTTTTTTTTTTTTTTTTTTTTTTTTTTTTAATAGAATGAGGTTGTTAGCCTTACCCAAGCCCCCAAGCTGGAGGACCACTCGTTGCCGTCTGTCCGCGACTGCTTATTCAGTATATTCGCAGCTAACCTCTATATCTAGGAGCCTTCTCCTCGATCCGCAACCTGAAGACGCGCCATATATATAATAAGATTACACATTTACGCATTGTCATTATCACATATTTTTAAGTCTATTCTTATGTACTGTCTCGGACATTCTAAAAACATCTATAGCAGGTATTCTTTCAATTGCATTGTAGGAAGCACTCATCCTCCATATAGGAGACTTAGCGAGTATATTTGTTCTTGTCTTATATATATGGCCGGATCCACGATTCTCTGACGCGGGTGCACCAACAACTACCAGTAAATTTGAACTAAATCTGAGTTTTTTAACTGCCTTTGGTATATGTGGTGTGGATGAAGAATTCCTCTGGAAATGATAAGTGTCTGCCCTCGACGAATTCTTTTCCTTCAACCTTCAAAAACATTGACAAACTATTGATTTTGCAAAACTCACTGCTAGCTTCTCACTTTAGGTAGTGTATATTTATAACGAATGGGGGTGCATGTGCACCTTTTTACACTCCTAAATCCGGCCCTATATATATAAAACTGGGAGTAAAAGTATTTCTAAAGAACAACACTGCAACTGAGCCTAGCGCCTGTTGTGTTGAATAAATAAATAAATTTTGCAAATAGTATGTAACTCACTTTCTAAAATATTTGATATTCTTCACAGGCTAATTTATTCACTAAAATACAAAAAAGAGCCTTACGAGGTACAATTGTATCATTTTATAGATTTAAAGTTTTAAATCCTTTTCAGTCTTCACGATAAAAGATTCTGCACGAAATAATAGCACGCACCTCCGCCATTAATGCACTTTTTTTTTTTTTTGCTTTTTTCGTGAGCTTAGTCTTGAATTTCCTCTCTTCTACATTATATTATTATTATTATTATTATCAGGGCCGGATTTAGGGGGATGCAAAGGTGCACGTGCACCAACCCCCCTTCGTTATAAATATACACTATCTAAAATGAGAAACTAGCAGTGAAAATAGCAACACATTCTGACACTTTCTGCCACCATTTTTTCCGTTGGAGCTTAAAAGAAAGCAGAGCTTTGCAAAAGCTTTAGTTTAAGTTGTTTTTCTGAAGGTTGAAGGAAAAGGATTCACCACGCAAAACAATATAACATTTGTCACGTAGGGAAGAAAACAGAATCCAGGAGGGGCGAAGAACATTTTTTTTCTTGTATATCACTTGAGACCCTCTTTAAAATACTCCCCCCCACCCCCGTTTTACGTTTCAGTGTTGTCAGGGATAATGAATATTGTCACATGCCACTTTGAAGAGTTTCAGTATGATTGGTTATTTTGGTAGTTATTTGTGCACCCCCTCCCCTCAGACAATCCTGGATCCGGCCCTGCTTATTATTGTCTAGTTAAAACGGCCGTTTTCCCCCTGAAAACAAATAAGATGAATGGAAATTATTTGAAATAAATACATATACAATCATCTGACTTTTGGTTTAAAAATAAATTTAGAAAAGAAAAGACCTTCGTGGCAGAATTCACTGGAGTTCCGGGAATCCCGCCCCTCCAAGCACAAACGTTTCTCGTAAATTCTTTTTCTACTGATGCAAAAACGTAGTACAGATGACTTTGTATTATTGTAGCTGTCAAATGAAGAGAACTTCACTACCTTCCTTCATAAATTGCTCACAGTCCTTAATCCGGAGAGTGATTGTTTCGTCCTTTGCAAGTGACTTGACATCTGAGTACCTCAATTCCCAAGATTCTAAGAATGTCAAATGCTCATAATTTTTGCCCGGTTTACATACGAAAAGAAAACTCGCGATTTCTTTGGATTAGGATTAGGAATTAGGTTTCTGAGCTTTCAGCATCTATGGTCAGTTAGCCTGTCCCGTACGAGAGATGAAGTCCGTCGGCGATCACACTATCTAAGGATGGGGAAGGAAGGAAGAGGCCTGGGAGCTATATGTTAGGTACCATCCCTGCATTTGCCTGTTGTGAATGAGGTAAAGCCAGGAAAACCTCACTCAAGATGGCTGGTCTGAAAGAGCTGTTACACTTTTTCGACCGCATGTCCACACCGACAATCGAACCCGGAACAGCTAGCACCAAAGCGAAGTTTCTTTGGTTTTCACCTGTTGTTCTAGAAAGTGTTATTTTCCTTTTCAAATTTTCTACAACTGCTTATTTTGGTATATATATATATATTGAGTCCTATTTGATTGGTGTTAAACACTAAATTTAGTTAGGAATATTTCTCTCTCTCCCTCTCTCTTTTTCTTTTTAACTTTGCTTGAAACTACGATGACACGAACACCTTATTTGTTTTTATTAAATTTATCTACCACAGAATACTAAGCCCTCCCCGCCGGTGGCACCTACTAAACGTGATCCGGGAATCGATTCTCAATGGGAGAACATTAATAATAACACAGCTACATACACACACAAAATAAATAAATAAATAAATAAATAAAAGTGCTGTGCACCTGACTCTAGGACTCTAGGGTATGGATTCGTTGTATTTTGTTACACAAAATCCAAATTTCGAAACCCCAGGATGATTGACCGTGTTAGTTTTGTTTTATGGTCAAAAAAGTATGGTCTCCCTATCCAAAATTGCTCAAATTTTTCTCCCATAAAGAACTGACACGGTCAATTATCCTGGGGTTTCGAAAGTTGGATTCTGTGTAACAAAATACATTGAATCCGTACCCACGGGTTTCCTGAACAGAACTTTTAGTTTTTTGTATAGCTGTATTACGTGTATCCTCCCTATCCAAAATTGCTCACATTTTTCGCCCATAAAAGAAACTTACACGATCAATCATCCTGGGGTTTTGAAAGTTGGATTCTGTGTAACAAAATACATTGAATCCGTACCCACGGGTTCGCTGAACACATCTTTTAATTTTTTTGTATAGCTCTATTACGTGTATCCTCCCTATCCAAAATTGCTCAAATTTTTCGCCCATAAAAGAAACTTACACGATCAATCATCCTGGGGTTTTGAAAGTTGGATTCTGTGTAACAAAATACATTGAATCCGTACCCACGGGTTTCCTGAACAGAACTTTTAGTTTTTTTTATAGCTGTATTACGTGTATCCTCCCTATCCAAAATTGCTCACATTTTTCGCCCATAAAAGAAACTTACACGATCAATCATCCTGGGGTTTTGAAAGTTGGATTCTGTGTAACAAAATACATTGAATCCGTACCCACGGGTTTCCTGAACAGAACTTTTAGTTTTTTGTATAGCTGTATTACGTGTATCCTCCCTATCCAAAATTGCTCAAATTTTTCGCCCATAAAAGAAACTTACACGATCAATCATCCTGGGGTTTTGAAAGTTGGATTCTGTGTAACAAAATACATTGAATCCGTACCCACGGGTTCGCTGAACACATCTTTTAATTTTTTTGTATAGCTCTATTACGTGTATCCTCCCTATCCAAAATTGCTCAAATTTTTCACCCATAAAGAACTGACACGGTCAATCATCCTGGGGTTTTGAAAGTTGGATTCTGTGTAACAAAATACATTGAATCCGTACCCACGGGTTTCCTGAACAGAACTTTTAGTTTTTTGTATAGCTGTATTACGTGTATCCTCCCTATCCAAAATTGCTCAAATTTTCCGCCCATAAAAGAAACTCACACGATCAATCATCCTGGGGTTTTGAAAGTTGGATTCTGTGTAACAAAATACATTGAATCCGTACCCACGGGTTTCCTGAACAGAACTTTTAGTTTTTTGTATAGCTGTATTACTTGTATCCTCCCTATCCAAAATTGCTCAAATTTTTCGCCCATAAAAGAAACTTACACGATCAATCATCCTGGGGTTTTGAAAGTTGGATTCTGTGTAACAAAATACATTGAATCCGTACCCACGGGTTCGCTGAACACATCTTTTAATTTTTTTGTATAGCTCTATTACGTGTATCCTCCCTATCCAAAATTGCTCAAATTTTTCGCCCATAAAAGAAAGTTGGATTCTGTGTAACAATATACATTGAATCCATACTCTGAGGTCCGGAACTTTAATTTCTTGTGTGAAGCTGTGTAATTGTTACTAGCTTATGAAAATGAAGAAAGAAAATTTTTCAACGTCCCACGGTAATGTCCTTTAGGCTAAGAAGATTATTAATGAAAGAATTGACGGAATGAGGTTGTGGTAGGGGGAACAGGAGAGCCTCGAGAAAACGTAAAAATACGTTGCGGTACACCAAAAACTCACATTGTCTGAGATCGAACGAAGAACCCCCTCACTCCAGAGGTGAATGCTCTACTACTAAGCCGAGAGTAGTACTCCACTCTCTACTACTACCGTACCCTCTATCATTTCCTGAGGTTTGAACTTTCATTACTAAATTTTTAGTCATCTATTTATGTCCATTATCTGGCAATCCATAGGCCTACTAAGCTATTGTATGTGATACAGTAGATTTTCTAAAACTCGGCACTCGATAGCCCGGCATTTTGGATAACTCAATAAGATTATTATTAATAATACAGTAGAGTTCCTAAAACTCGGCGCTCGATAACCCGGCAGTTCGGATAACTCGGCCCCACCCTGGCAGGGCGAAAACACCCCGCACGCAGACCCGTTCAAGGTCATTGCCCACGTGCGCCTGATCCCTCATCCCGCACTCCCACTCCTTCACCAACTTTATGCCTTCATAGTAAAGTATTTCTCTGAGGTTTGTCTTATCAGGTAAATTACTGTACAGTGTGTATTCATTAATGTTCATTTTCGTCTATAGTAAAGGTTCTATGCCTTCATAAAATACGTACTTTTCCTTTGATTAAGGGTATTTGGGTAGTTTATTTTCTGTTGTATTCTCAAGCAATCAATACATACAAGTACAATACTGTATTTTCTGAAGAAACACTCGTACTTATTCTTTTTTAAACTCCATTCCCGAAACTCGGCCACCCTTCGGTTCACATTAGGCCGAGTTTTCGGGGCTCTACTGTATTCCCAATTCGAAATCCAAAGGGGGAGAAGGAGAGGTTGAGTGTTTGTCAAGTTTATAAAAAAATGATCACAAGCGATGAGAACGAAACTTTTAATAACGTCTATAGATTAGAGAGGACAAGCATATTTTTAAGCGCAGATTTTCTTATTATTAAAAAAAAAAAAAAAAGAAAAGAAAGAAAAAATAGTATTGCTGCTGCGCCATTGCACTCGAAGCAAGATGCCAATGATTTCATTGAGTAAGCACCTCAATTTATCGTTCACTAGTTTCCCCCTTGCAAGTAACAGACAAATAAAGCTACGAGAAGGGAAGGAATGTAAAGATACAAGTTGCGTAGATGAAAAGAGGATTTTTTAAAAATTTTTTTTCCTCCTCTTGATCTGTGAAACGAGGAAAATGAATCAAGTGCTCCTGGGAAATTCCCTGCAAATCGTCTTACATACACATCGCATTCATAATAGTTAAGAAAAAGGACGGTATGAAATACGAAATCATTATTCAAACACAAATCTCGAGTAATCTCAGTTTTTACAGTCTAATTTTCTACCTTTAGTGGAGTTTTTTACATTCACCACATGAATACCTTACGTATTACACGTCGCTATCTTTCACTTGGAAACATTTTCCACTATTTTTAGACTCTCCCGACGACTATTCATGCTCTTTAAAATAAAATATGTAACATTTTAAAGCAACGTACACGGTGAACGTTAAAAAAAAAAAAAAAATGGAGTTTCATTTAGTGAATGAAACAACTGCTTACTATCTTACATACAAAAAACACGTGCGTCAATGATTGATTATTTCTCGGTTTCAACGTGCTATTGAGATACACACAACTATAGACTTGCTCTCTATACAGGGTGTTACACAAATATTTGTCTCAATATTTTTGGGAATAGATTCTTTAAATCAAAATAAGAGGAAAAGTTGATATGGATCTGTGGTTGAGGTGCATAGTTTCGTAGTTATGAGAAGCCGAAAACCTGAAAACATGAACTTTAAGGTTAGTTTAAAGGGACAAGTTTTGCCGCTAGATGGCACTACAGTCTTCGTATCTCTCCCATGTATTTTTTTTTCTTTCACGAAAATTCACGATTTCTCTTACAAATTTCAACCTAGAGACTTCAAATTTTTAGGGAAGGAACTTCACAACCTATTAAAGGGAACAATCCGTGCCGATTTTTTATTTAGAATTTTCTTCATTCTTGAAATGGCTTGATTATTGAAATGGATATCCAAACCTTTAACAATGAAACTGTTTCAACAATGAAGAAAATTCTAAATAAAAAATCGGCACGGATTGTTCCCTTTAATAGGTTGTGAAGTTCCTTCCCTAAAAATTTGAAGTATCTAGGTTGAAATTTATAAAAGAAATTGTAAATTTTTGTGAAAGGTAAAAAATACATGGGAGAGATACGAAGACTGTAGTGCCATCTATCGGCAAAACTTGTTCCTTTACACTAACCTTAAAGGTCCATAGTTCCACCGCTATGGGACCGATCGCAGTCGGATCAAGACATCACTGACGAACTACTACGTGAACAATCCAAATATCTATCTTTCAGAATCTCCGGTATTTGCACAATCATTTTTAGAGAGGTTGTTTGGTCCTGTTTGTACTTGATCACTCTCCACCTACCTCTCTAAAAATTGGCGTGCAAGTACTGGAGCATTCTTAAACATGGATATTTGGATACTTCACATACCAGTTCCTCAGTGATGTCTTGACTCGACTACGATAGGTCCCATAGTAGTGGAGCTATGAACTTCTAAAGTTCCTTCTTTCACGTTTTCGACATCCTATAACTCCGAAACTCTCCACTTTCGAGCAGTTCCATATGAACTTTCTTTCTTATTTTGATGTGAGAAATCCGTCCCCAAAATATTGTGACATCCTATATATTTAAGTATTTGTGTCAAAGGAACAAAAAATGTAGGAACATCTACATATGGTCATCAAAAAATGGAAACACCTAAGGAAATACAACTTACCTAATTATGCAACCACCATCGTTAGCTTGCGGAGATAAGATATTCACATTCGTCGTGAAATTGATTCTGATAGCCACGAGATACGACAGGATGAGAAAATAAGTTTTATTCTTGTCTCGTCTCGATTCTCGACGTATTCTTTTTCTTATCATCTCATCTCGTTTTCTAAATTTTGGTACAAAATATGGACCTTGGCGTTATAACGTTAGCAACTCGATCCCTGTTATCTCGAATTATTTGATAATTCGAAGTTTTGTAGCCTCTTTACGATTCGTCTTATTGGAGTTTGTATTTCAATTTAACTTGAATTACTTCCAAGACGAGATACTCAAAAGTCGTGGTTCCACTATATTTACATTTAGCATAATTAATACTTCCTGCGGGTCTATCACTTTACGTTCATATTTTTCTTTATTTTATTTTACTTCTTTAAAGAAGTATTCAGTTATACAATAATCGTGGCACTCTTATTAACCTAGAAGAAAGCGGTTTCATGCTAACAGCGACAGACAGGTTCGTCCTTTCGCACTAGATCTCATTAAATAATAACAACGGACAGACATGCAGTCACATTTAACCTTTAAAACGAGAGAGAAAGGAAGTGCCTTTCAATTTGCATGGTTTATGTTGCTTTCCAATCAGACTATCTTCAAGCGTAGGCTGAATCAATACCCGAGTTCTTGTTAAATGACCGTATTGAATTTTTGTGTTCCACATCACTTACCTTTCTATCTATAAGCTTTCTGATTCAGTGGTCTTCAGAGGAATGCTACAAGAAACGGCTACTTATTTTTTCTTCAAAAACATGTATTTCCTGAATGGGAAATAAGATTTAAATTTAGGGATGAGCACGAGACCAGATTCGAGGCTGTCTCGTCTCGAAAATGAAAAAAAATGAAATGAAATCTTTGAATTTTACGTCCCACGGTTATGCCAATTAGGCTAAAGGAGACGGTGATTATGAGAAATGAATGAAATGGTGGAATGAAGAAAGTGGGAGGAAACGGGAGAACCCCGAGAAAAGCCACGCACACGGTGTTTGTCCACCACAAAGTTCACTTAGCGGGAGCAGGGTTTGAACCCGGGATCCCATGCACCAGAGGTGAACGCTCTACCACTGAGCCACCGTGTCCCCTCGTCTCGAAAATGTGCTGTAAAAGTAATGTCTCGACTCGAAAAATGTATATTTCTCTATTGGAAGAGCTGTGTCTCGACCCGAATTTTATCAGGAAAACTCTGTCTCGTCTCGTCTCGTGCGCATCCCTATTTATATTGTAAAAGTTCTTCCCTTTGACGGGATAGGTAGAGAGCTAGATTGAGTAAAGAGTCCGGAATCGACTTCCACTACCGGTTTATTATAAAAATTATCTAATAACAAGACTATTAACAGAAATACTACAATACGATTTTCACTTCTGCGAAGTAGAAAAGGGTAGCCCAAGACCTTGCAGTCTTGAGGCAGGATCTCTACAGAGCTCGGGGCAAGCAAGGTAGAGTAGTATAGGAAACCCCCAATGCTCCGCAACAAGCTGATAAGAGGGTTAAGAGTCACAGAGCCCCGAAGGAGGCTAAGCGAATGAGGTCGGAATCATGACAGAGCTCCGAGCAAGCTAAGCCAGGTGGAAGGAAAGACGAGAATCCCACAGCAGACTAGAGGCTTTGAGGTTGGGTTTTCTCCTAGAACTCCAGCCAAGCTAGAGGAGGGGAGACAAATCGAAGACTGGTGACTGTCTGTCGAATCTTCTTCATTATGTAGGCGCTCTGAATGGCGGTAGCGCTGCTGTTCCCATGTAACCATGTGACTTCTAGGAGGTGCTGGTGGTTTGTCGTCCGCTTATTGTAGTAATCCAACATAAGGTGTAGTACTCCAACGTCAATACATGTGGTTGATGGTTACAAACAGGGGCAGTGCTTGCAGACACTAACACTTGGTACGAGTAGCGTACGCAAGAATTTATTTTGAGAGGGGTCCAAACTCAATATATGAGTATTTTATATTCAAATTCCTAAAATTGCCCATAAAATTAGGCTAAATTTACACAAAAGTAGAAATTTCGGGGGGTCCGCACCCCCATAACCCACCCCCTGCGTATGTCCCTGCTTGGTACATTACCATATATTCTTTGTATTCTTGAAACTTTGCTTGTAGCACTCGATATCAAGCTTGGGAAACTGAAATTGGCTTGGAAGTTGTCCTCGAGACATTTCGGGGACAATACAGAATGTATTATTTTCTTGTCTATCGCTCCAGCGGGGCCGTGGTGGCTCAGTGGTAGTGTGTTCATCTCTGGTGTGGAGTAACTGGTTCGATCCTAGCTAGCGCCAAGGGGGTTGTGGAGGACAAACACCATGTGCGTAGGTTTTCTTAGGGTTCACTTAGTTTCCTCCCACTTTCTCCATTCCACTATTTTCTTCATTTCTCATTTATCAGAGTCTCCTTTAGTCTAGCTGGCATAACAATAGAACGTAAAACTGAAAGATTTCTCTCAGAATACTAAATTATTTCGGTTACATCGTTGACAGTCCATTAGAAATTACTTCCTCTAATTCAAAATATACAGGGTGTTACAAAAATTGTTACTATCTTTTGGGAATAGATTATTCATATCAAAAGTGTGTATGGACCTGTGGTCCAAAGTGCATAGTTTCGTAGTTACAGGGTGCCGAAAACGTGAAAAAAATGAACTTTAAAGGTCCATAGTTCCTCTACTATAGAACCGATCACAGTCAGGTCAAGACATCACTGAGGACCTAGTATGTGAACTATCAAAATATCCATCTTCCAGAACCTCCGATACTTGCACTATCATTTTCAGAGTGGGTATTTGGGAGTACTTAATCACTCTCCATCTACCTCTCTAAAAATTGGTGTGCAAGCACTGGAGCATTTTATAAACATGGATATTTGTACAGTTTACATACCAGTTCCTCAGTAATGTCTTGACCCGACTATGATACGTCCCATAGTACTGATGCTATGAACTTTTATAAAGTTCACTTGTTCCACATTTTCGGCACCCTAGAACTCCGAAACTATCCACTTTTGAGCACAGGTCCAAATGAACTTTTTCTCTTATTTTGATGAGAGGAATTTTCCCAAAATATTGTGACACTTTTTTTTTTTTATACCTTGTATTTTCGCACTAATTTATTAAAAACATTTTACAAGTGTTTAGGACTGTTATTTCCTTTATTAATTAAAAAAACGGAAGAAATCATTTTACGAGGAAAATAAAAATATATAGCGTAAAACGTGCCAAAAATTTTTAACTTACCGGAAGAACCGTAAGGTCTGGTAACTCTACTGTAGACGTATTCATATTCATCATCATCATAGGTATTCTGCCTTTATTGGCAGGTCACTTGCCGCAGCTGAGAAGCTTCCATGCTCCACGGTCCTCCGCTAACTTCGTCTTCGCGTATGATCTTTCTGTTTTTATATCATCCATTAATTGTAGTCTCCTTCGCCCCATCCCTTTCTTTCCCGCCACCATACCCTCTAGGACGTCCCTCATGATACAATCTCTTCTTAGGCAATGTCCCAACCAGTTTCTCTTCCTCTTCCTAATAATATCTAAAAGTGTTCTTTTCTCACCCACCATTTCTAACACTCTCTCATTCGTTTCCCGCTCGACCCAACTAATTCTTTCCATTCTTCTCCACAACCACATTTCGAAGGCTTCCAGTTGATTTTCGTCACCTTTACGTAATGTCCACGTTTCCGCCCCATACAGTACAACACTCCACACAAAGCATTTTATGAGTCTTTTTATCAACTCTTTGTTCAAGGTCCCACAAAACAGACTTTTCTTTCTTTTAAAGGCTTCTTTCGCCATTCCTATCCTTGCTTTTATTTCACGTTCGCATTTCATGTCATTACTAAGAATACTACCCAGGTATCGAAAACTATTCACTTGTTCTATTTTCTCCCCTTCTACTTTTATATTTGACACAGACCCCTTCGTTCCAATCACCATGGCTTTTGTCTTTCTAACATTTATATTCATCCCATATTCTTCAAAGCCCTTTCTCATCTTTTCTAACATTTTATTGATTTTCTTTTCACATTCTGCAACAAGCGCCATATCGTCTGCAAATCTTATGCATCTAATCATTCTACCTCCTACGGAAATGCCATCATCATCATGTAGGCTCTTTTTCACTATCTCTTCTAGATAGACATTAAATAGTGTTGGCGAGAGGCAGCATCCTTGTCGAACTCCCCTTCCAATTGCACTCTCTTCCGTCAGTTCTTCCCCTATTCTAACACTTACTTGTTGGTTCATGTATAAGTTTCTTATGAGTCTCGTATTCATATTAATTCTCTTTTAAATATCTTTCATGTTAAAACTTCTTTTCTATACAGAACAATTAAACTAGAACCCATCTGTTTGATTCCATGTTAAAAAGATGTTAAAAAGATTTACATATCCAGCTTAAAACAACTTTGTAAATGTAATTGTAAGTGATTACTTTCACACAAATTTGATTAGGTACATACAACTTATGCTTTCCATTTTCTTGAAAAACTTGTGAAAAAAAATCATACAAAAAATTTCACATGAAAGTAGTACTTCTGACAACATTGCCATATGTCTGACATTTAATATAAACAACAAAATTAGTTCGTAATCTTGCCACCTGCATAAATATGTATATCAGACAGTAATATACATCAATAACTTTCACCGAGATTCACGATACCCACGATTTACTTCTTTAAAAAAACAGAGTAACTACAGTAAAAAAGAAGTAGTTATGGGCAATGATCTTGCTATGTTGTTCGAAGTGTGTCCAGAAAATAAGTTTCCCGGTAAGTAAGGGATAAACACGAAAAAGACAGAGCAATCTTGAAATGTTTATTGCCACAGACACAGCACAGGTGACATTAGTTTCAACATATTCGCCACCCGAATTCAAATACATCCAATACCATAGGATTAAATTTTGTATTCCGATGTCGTAATAGTCAGCTGCCTGGGAGTGAAACCAGTGCCAGATGCTTCGATGCCTTAACTGGCACACAAATTCTTGAACCCGGGTATGTCGTGGCAATTTCGCGCAACAAGGATCGGGAAATATGTGGGAACTAAGTACGCTGGTGCACCAGGTTTACAAGTTCCTGTGTTACGGAAGACGGCCGCCCACTTTGCAACTCAGCAGCAGTGTTCGTAGTTTGAGGGGGGAAATTTCGAAGGTAAATTTAGCAAAAAGGAGAAAAAGGAAATTTTTCGATAAAACGTGAAAATCCAGAGAAATTCTCCCGCTGACTGACTGACCGATATAAATGTTTAAATTTTTCTTTGTTCTTCAGAAATAAACAATACAATAGCAATAGTTTGCGTGTGTAAGTTCAAAGTAGCAGAACTTGAACTCATTGTTGGCTGAGTGTATTTGTGTGTATTTTTTGTTTTAAAAAGTGAAGGAAAAAGTAAAAAAAAAATAGAAGCAAAAAACAAATGAGTAAAACAAATATGGTTGGCACGTCCTTTAATATAACTAAATTAATCTTATCACATAAGTAATAGGAATAATAGGAATTGGACACTCAACTAACTAGGTAAAGTTTGATAAGAAAAGGGAAAATTTTGGGCAAGTTGAGAGAAATTCTCTTAAGGAAACCTACCTATACATTGTTCGGCGTAAGCTCTAAACTGCGATAAACAAAGCCACGTGAAACTAAGTCTCGCTGATTAGCTGTTGTCCTACCGACGCTTGTACTTCTCCGCAAAATAGTTCATGTGATTGCATTTTTGCTTTTACTATGAAACTTCATATAAAACTGCTATATTATTATAAATGACAAAAATATAATACGGATTATCTAATAATACTGCAATCGAGTGTGGCTAATGAAACAATAGAAATAAACACTAAGCATGCGCAGTAATTATGGCACCAACTCAACTATGGACGGGTGTTCTGGTTTTCAAGTCTGAAAGATGACTGGCATGAATCCCGGTTCCGCGAGTGTTGTGGTGAAACACCAACAAGGCAAACCTTTACTCACTAAGCAACAATTGTTTACGAGGGAAATTCAAATACTTTTTTTAATCTTTCGAGTTGCTTTTCTTTCTTTTCTGCTGCTGCTGTAAGTATCTGGACAACACGAGACAGTATTGTGAAGATGCACGTGTATAATTTTGCTCCTCCCCGTGGGGAGTGGGAGTGATACATCACTAGCCAATCGTATTTGTGACAAGCGGAAGGATACAAATATTTTGTTTATCGGAGTTTAGAGCTTACGCTGAACAATGTTTAGGTACGCACCTAGACACGTTCAGCAGCCAGTTCCCACAAATTTCACGATCCTTGTTGCATGAAATTGTCACGGCACACTTGAGGTTTCAGAAATTGTTGTCAGGTGTGGGTGTCGAAGACACTGACACTACTTTCACTCCCAGATGGCTGAATTTTACGGCATCAGACTATAAAACGTTAAGCTTACGGTATGACAATTGACAGAATCCCGGTGGTGAATATGTTGAAAAGTAATGTTACCTGTGCTGTATCTGTGGCAATAAATGTTTTAAGGTCACTGCGTCTTCTTTGAGTCTACCGCCCTAAGGAAACTTACTTTCTGGACACTCCTCGGACTACATAGCAAGATCATTACAGAGTTACTACTCTTTTTATTGTAGTCATTACTTTTCTATTTTTTTTAAAGAAGTAAATCATGGCTATCGTGAACCTAACTTGTTGATGTATATTACCTGTCTGACATATTTATGTAGGCGACAAAATTGCGTTGTTTATAAGTAACGTCAGAGATATGACAGTGTTGTCAGAGGTACTGCTTTTATGTGAAGTTTCTTGTTTGTGCACAAATATTTCAAAAGATGGAAAGGGTAGGTTGAACATATATATCTATAGCCAGGGTCAGATTTAGGGGGGGTACAAAGGTGTAAGTGCAGCCCCCTTCGTTGTAAATATACACTACTTAAAGTGAGAAGCTAGCAGTGAGTTTTGAAAAATCAATAGTTTAAGTCAATTTTCTGAAGGTTGAAGGAAAAGAATTCATCGAAAGCAGATACTTAGCATTTCCAAAGGAATTCCTCATTCACATCACAGGTGCCTAAAGGCATTTAAAAAACTCAAATTTAATTCAAATGTACTGGTAGTTATTGGTGCACCCCCCTCAGAGAATCCTGGATCCGGCCCTGTCTATGGCAATAACATTTTTAAAGTCACTGACTTTGTGTTGAGCGCCAGGGCCGTGCCATGGAAAATCAGCGCCCGGGGCGAGAGTATACGATGGCGCCCCATACATATATTCCAAGCAATTTTTCCTATCTTTTTTCCTTTTTTCTCCCGAATTTTTCGCCCCCTTACTTCGGCGACCGGGGCCGTCGCCCCCCTTCCCCACGGCACGGCCCTGTTGAGCGCTGTAGGGAAACTTACTTTCTGGACGCACTACGTGGTTGAATTTTTAGTAGATAACAATATGGAAATTAAAACAGAAGCTAAGAATACAATGAAATGTAAACAAAGCATATTCATCTGCTTATTTAAATAATCAGAATCACCTTCTTTGCACTTCCGAAGCGAATGTGCTAACATTTTCCTCGAGTTTTATTATTGCTCTATGTTCCTTTTCTATCAACGCTGCATCTTTTCGCTCTCTTCAATTCTAATTTGTAAATTTTTTGTTTTGTGTACAGAGTTTATTTTTTTAAACTTGCAAATGATAACAGCAAACATCTGACAAGAGCACACATCTTTACGTAGAATATTACACAGGCTAAAGAGAGAGTAAAGAAAAGATTCCGCATATTATCCACCCGTTGCCCGACGGCATTGCCCGGGATTCACAATGCTTCAGTACCAAACTTGGTTTAGTCCTCGGGTCTTTTTCTGTGTGTACATAATAATAATAATAACAATAAAAAAGGAAACAACGCCTCTCTGAGCAAAAAGAGGAAAATAAACATCCTCTATTTTTCTCTCTTTTCATTGTGGAGTTAATTCCGGTCTCTTCTACTTCGAGCGCTCTACACGCTTCCTTTCTGGCTCTTCTATTTTGTACCTTTCTTTTTCTTTCTTTTCGTGAAATATACATACAAAGTACGTTCTAGAAGAAAGAAAAATACACCTATCATTACAGAAAAGGTTTTTCAAAAAGGATTTATCCACAAGTAAACGAAAAGTGTTTATGATGGACTCACGTTCATATTTAATTAGACTTAAGTAAACGAAACGTGTTTATGATGGACTCATGCTCATATTTAATTAGACTTAAGTAAACGAAAAGTGTTTATGATGGACTCACGCTCATATTTAATTAGACTTAAGTAAGCGAAAAGTATTTATGATGGACTCACGCTCATATTTAATTAGACTTAAGTAAACGGAAAGTGTTTATGATGGACTCACTCTCATATTTAATTAGACTTAAGTAAACGAAAAGTGTTTATGATGGACTCACGCTCATATTTAATTAGACTTAAGTAAACGAAACGTGTTTATGATGGACTCACGCTCATATTTAATTAGACTTAAGTAAACGAAAAGTGTTTATGATGGACTCACGCTCATATTTAATTAGACTTAAGTAAACGAAAAGTGTTTATGATGGACTCACGCTCATATTTAATTAGACTTAGATTAAAGTGATACTGCCGTACAACTGAAGAAAAATTCCGCCTAGGATTGTGCCAGTATTTGCACTTTACTAAATGCAGATTTAACATTCTAACACTTACTAAACGTACGTAAATTCCCAGGAGAAGTTAGGTTGCAAACGGGACGAGACACGCGTTTTCCAGACTTATTAATCGCTATCGTCAACCGTAACCTTTATGAATAAACGTGGAAGGTTAAACTAAAAATACACTTTTAATTCAACTGCCGCGTTTATGGTCTGTAGGCTAAAACAATCAGATAATAAACAGAAATTAATGACGATGGAAGAATTAGTGTAATTAACATAATTGAAGGAAATGGAAAAACTCCGAGAAAACCCACGAA
Source organism: Thermobia domestica (assembly GCF_964235325.1). Classification (NCBI taxonomy): domain Eukaryota; kingdom Metazoa; phylum Arthropoda; class Insecta; order Zygentoma; family Lepismatidae; genus Thermobia; species Thermobia domestica. The sequence continues at coordinate 303,260,653 of NC_137458.1, forward strand.
CAAGTTTCCACCACATGTTTAAGACGGTTTGGGTAGAAACTTAGAATCAAAGCTGAGTGTTCTATCACTGGGTCACCGTGTGGAAAGAATATGGTAAATACAAGGGAATGAAACTTATGAGCCATGTAATGAAGCTTTGGGAGTAAGATTGAAGGAAGAGACCGAAATAACAGAATTAATTTCATTTCATGCCAAGACGGTCGACAATGTGTATAGTATTTGCACTTAGGATGCTAATGGAAAAGTATAGAGGATATCAAAAGGACCTTCAAATGGTTGTCATCGTCTTAGAGAAAGCATATGATAAAGTGCCACGAGATCTTATTCAATACACACTGAAGAAGAAATGTGTTCCGAACACACATATCTGTATAATATTCAAGATATGTACAATAGATGTAGTACAATAGCGAAGAGCACGTGTGGAGTAACAGAAGAGTTCGCAGTTACAATGAGACTCCATTAGGGATCTATCTTTTCTTTTTCGGTTGGATGGATGAGCTTATAACGGATATACAAAAATTAGCACCTAGGAATATGCAATTTGCGGGCGATATCGTGCTGATGAGTGGGACTAAGGAAGCATTGCAAAAGAAATTAGATAACTGGAGATGCATTGTCCTTTCAGGAAAAATGTAACCATGAATATAAGAATACGACTGGACGAAGGCTTTTGTATGAAACCTTTATATTATATAACTTTTTCTTTTTATGAGTTTCCTTTTTCGGTTGGGGAGGGGGGAAAGAGAGAAATGCTTTCTTCTTATATCTTTTTCTTACCATTCGTCTTGTTTGAACTGTTTAAGTAAGTCATTTTGTAACTTTTGATGTCATCCAAGTCCGCCACAATAACAAAATTGTCATTCTTAACAATTTGTTTTATTCTCTTATTTGCAGTTTGCCACACTGATAAATTTGTGACAAAATTGAGGTTTAGTCCAACGCCTTTCGAATTTGCAACCAACCCAACCGCCGAGCTTTTTGGGTTGCCTGCAATTGCAGGAAAAGGAGAATTGCCGGTGGTAATGCACTTTTGGAGTCGTGTATACAATGCAGCAGGTGACTATTCAACACAATCGTGTTCAGCTTGAAAACATATCTTCTATGACTTCCAACCTGCCACTCACACTGGAAGATCCCGTCGTTACTCTCTCCTCACCAGAGTTCAGCAATGCCAACGATAAATCTGGTGCAATGAACACGTGAATTGAATGATAGGAGACTGGAGAGGCGGGGCCGGATTAAAGGGGGGCTTAGGGGGCTGTAGCCCCGGGCCTTCAGGTGGACCTCTACTCTGATCAAAATCTCAACTGGCTATTTAAAAAGAATCATGAAGATACAGTCATCATCATAAAATAAAATATAACCAAAAATATGAAACATATTCCCTTAAATTTCCTACTGTACTTTCACAGAAAAGTATTAGGCCAAGTTAGCAGAGGCCACATATCTTTTCTAGCCCCGTGCCTCCAGATGGGTTAATCCGGTCCTGTGGAGAATGCGTCACTATTTTTACTCCAATCCGTGGACAGGATTGTGTGTTTGGCGGAAACAACATAAGGTACAGAAGCACTCGTATATGGTGTCAAAAGTGCAAAACCATTGATGGGTGGAGCATGTTTATATGACATGAACTGGTGGTTGTATATGAATGTGTGACTCGTGTCCGGCATTGTGATCCTTGGCACAAGTTGCATTCCCACCATTGTGCACGTGTTGCCTGATGCTGACCAATGCACGTCCTGTGAAGGAATAATTCGAAGAATGCCGCCACTTCCTGCAGTTCTTTCCATTCTTACGTAACGTGTCATTCTTTCTTCCTTTACAATGACATTGAGTGTTGCACTAGTATTTAAAGATTTCAATTGTCACAGTCCGGGCACCGAGGTGGCTCAATGGTAGAGCATTCATTTCTAGAGCATGGGGTCCTTGGTTCAATTCCACCCCGCGCCAAGTCAACTTTGTAGTAGACAAACATCATGGCGTGGCTTTTCACAGGGTTCTCCTGTTTCCTCCCACTTTCTTCATTCCACCATTTCATTCATTTCTCTCCATTCATTCATGTTCCACCATTCCACAAAATCTTGACATGTAATGTCCCAGACAAGTATTTTAGATATTACAGCTCAGAAAGCCCTTTGGCACAAGCTGCAGTGCCAGCATTGTGTACATCACAGTCCTATGTACTTTTTTTCTTTTTTCATCAAGAAAACATTTGTGCTGAGATAATTACACAAATAATTGTACCTCATTCCTTAATAGTTTAATCTTAGAAAAGTCCAGCTTCCTACTTTGTGAATCTTTTCTTCTGTTAATAAGCCATACTTTAACACTATGTGTTGGCATGTGTTACTCGTAAACAAAATAAATTTATTACATTCTGCATGATTTACATCGTATGTGTTAAGAACTCATTAGACTTAAGGAGATACCAGTAATCTTAATATCCCTCTAAATATCTTAACTCTTCTAATTGGTGAATTTGTCTTGAAATGTAACTAATGTGTGCATTTAAGAGTTCCACATAAAGTAAAACTGTAGGAGAGGTCTATGTACAATAAATATCTCAGTATTGCTGTTTTATAGTGTTTGAATACTAGTGTTGAAAGTTTACATTTTTCTTTTGAACCTCTTAATTGGTACTGTTAGAAATTTTATTAGACATTATGTTTATTTTCCTTTAGAATATGCTCAGCCTAAGTTCCTTGTAAGTCTTTCAAAGCAAAAGTAACGCTTGGATCTTATTCAAGAATCGCACGATTTCTTCTTTCGAAAAAAGAACTTGTCACTTCAAGTGAAAAGTTCGTAGCTTCTCTACTTTCATTAACTATAGTTATCTATAAATGTTCTAACAGATGTATTAACAACTGATGTTCTCTATTAAAAGGCTGGGTCTCAGGTGCCAAAAGAATGCATACAGTGTTCAAGAATGATCACAGCATCTACAAGGACATCTTCCTGCACGCACTCTTAAAATACTGAATATTAACAGATTTTTTTTCACTTTGCCATCTGGCACAAGATATAACCCATGCGTACGTCAGAATACCAACACTCCCTGAAGATCTAATCCTTACATAACACATTCTTTTTCTCTCGCTAACACTGACGACTAGTGCTGCACTAGCAGTGGTGCTATTCTAATGTTTTAACAACCGGTTCTCTCTCTCTCTCTCTCTCTTTATATATATATAGGGTGTTTCAAAACAACACCGACAACGTTTGGGAGGCGATTCCTGACACCAAAATAAGACAAATAGTATAGCCCAACTTGGGAGCTTCCTTTCGGAGTTATAGACTGCCAAAAACATGAAAAAAACTTTAATTTAATGGTCCATAGCTCCAAAACTATGAGACCTAACCGTAGTCGGGTCCACACTTTATTTAGGAGCTAATATGTGCCCTATCCAAATATTCAAGTTTCACAATTCTGCGGTACTTCCGCAACAATTTTTATGGAGGTAGTTGGTGAGTATTTCAAATTAAATGCCCGTAGCCAAACTCCCTCTAAAAAATTGTTGCGTGAATACCTTAAGATTCTGACACATGGATTTTTAGATAGAGGACGTTTTAGTTCCTAAGTAAAGTCTTGACTCGACTACGGTATGTCCAGGCCGGTAGCCAGCCCAAAATGCAGAGGGGGGGGGTCTGAAGTTAGGTGGGGCCCGATCCAACCATACTATAGTCCATCACCATATTATAGTTCATTTGCAACCCTACCGCGAAAATTTTAGGGAGATCCGGTCCCCCAAGAACCCCCTAGATACGGACCTGGGTAGGTCCCATAGTATTGGAGCTATGCACCTTTAAATTTCATGTTTTTATGTTTTCGGCAGCCTATAACACCGAAAGAAAGCATTTGTGCATCCAGGTTGGTCTATACTTTTTGTCTTACCTTGGTGTCAGGAATCACCTCCCAAACGTCGGTGTTGTTTTGAAACACCTTGTATAACGCATTCTTTTCCTCTCGTCCACACTGACGACGAGTACTAGACTAGTATTTAAAGATTTCATTTGTCACAAGTTTCGTTCTCTTTAGTTTACTACAATCTTTTAAGATTTGGTTAAAGGAAAAAAAAAAAGACTGATGGTCCACTTAACGTGACCACACAGAGCTAAATACGAATAAGTCAAAAATCACACAGAAGCTAATTTATCTTCCTTTCGTTGCAGACAGATTATAGCCGCTCCATTAGACATTTGCATCAAAAAGGAACAACGAGCAGTGATCCGGTTTTTGTGGTCGGAAGGTGCATCAGGCACCGCAATCCATCAAAGACTTTCGGCACAATACGGAAATACTGTTTTGTCGCAATGGAATGTCCACGAATGGATCGAAAAATTCAAAAATGGTCGCACAAATGTTACGCACGAGGAAGAACCCGGAGACCATCTACGGACACAAATCATAACAACATTTGATGCACGTGACATGGTTCTGTTCGACAGACGAATGACTATTGATGAAATGTCAATCGTCTGGAAATTTGTCATAGTCCCTGATACACTTTCCGACCACAAAAACCGAATCACTGTTCGTTGTTCCTCTCAGGTGCAAACTTCCAATGGAGGGGCATGATCTATCTGCAACAAAAGGAGGACAAATTGAGAAATTAGGATCGAACTTTCATAGCATGTCCACAACAGCATAACAATAAAATAAACGAGGACAGACCTCAGTATGAACAATGTAAGAAAAGTTATGTCAAGACCGGATAGTTTTTGACTCACCCTCGTATATTTTAAAAGGTTTATGCATTAAATAGATCATACAACATTTTTTATTGAACTTCAATTACGTATTTATGTAATGAATTGCGCATTTTTAAACGTTAACAGTGGGCTTCATCTTGTTTATACAATCACATTGTCAATTTATAGTTCTTATACTATGATTCATGTAACACTAAAATAGATTTCGAGATCTAAACCTTGGGTGAACTAATTAATGTTGCCATGAGACTCGAGGAATTTCCCGTCCCGTCCCGAATTTGAAAATGTGTTTTTCATCTCTACTCTCGTCTCGATTTCGAGACGAGACAAGAAGCTTTTCGCCTCGTGAGCAACACTAACTGCGAAGCGAGATAGTTAACAACTAATGCATGCCCGCTGTGTGTAATTGTGTGCTTTTTAATGGTAAATACAAAGTTTAAAACGATGAAAAACTACTGGAGGCTTTGGAAATGTGGGTGTGGAGAAGAATGGATCGAATTAGCTGGGTTGAGCGGAAAACGAATGAGAGAATGTTACGAATAGTGGGAGAGAAAAGAATAATTTTAGATATTATTAAGAAGAGGAAGAGAAACTGATTGGATATTAGGTAAAAAAAGAACCGTATCATGAGAGACATGCTAAATGGTATGGTGGCAGGAAAGAGAGGGAGAGGGTGAAGGAGACTACAATTAATACACGCTCTCGCCTTCGGTGCGAGCGGTCCCGGGTTCGATTCCCGGTGGGGTCACTCGGTCGAAAAAGTGTAACACGCTTTTTCAGGCCAGCCACCCTGAACGAGGTTTTCCTCATTCACACCAAGCAAATGCCGGGGTGGTACCTAACTTATAGGTCCCAGGCCGCTTCCTTCCTTTCCCAATCCTTTCTTCCTTCCCTTTCCCGGGATTGTGTGTTCGCCGAGGGACGTCATCTCTTAAATCGTGACGGGCTAAATGACCTTAGATGCCGAAAGTCCACAAAACAAGCCCACCCTAAACCCCTATAATTAATACACGATATCAAAACAGAGAAATCGTAAGTGAAGACAAAAGATGTTAGAGGAAGACCATGGAGCATAGAAGCTTCTCAGTTGCAGCAAGTGACCTGCCAATAGGAATGCGCACGAGACAAGATTTGTGGCTGTATCGTCTCGAAAATGTGCTGTAAAAGTGATGTCTCGACTCGAAAAATGTATATTTTACTATTGGAAGAGCCGTGTCTCGACTCGAATTTTGTCAGGAAAATCCTGTCTCGACTCGTCTCGTGCGCATCCCTACTTGCCAACGATGGCAGAACACCTATGATGATGATAAGGTTTTCGGAGTTGATCTAACATGGTGAGTCAATCGGGAAACCACTTGATCCAAGAGATAGTGCACTTCAATCTAAAAATCCATAAATATCCAAGACATATAATACAGTTCAGCTCCCAGGTCCCTTGAGGGCAAGGTAATGTAGCGGAAGCAATCCTGTTTTCTGTGTAAGGTGATTCGATTGATGGTTTATGCACTCGCCCTGAATAGTAACATTTTTTGGCACAATTTGTCTCAAAATTGACTTCATGATTATTTAAGACTTCATTATAACAAGAATTTTAGGAATGATCCAAAAAATGCATCAAAAGATTGCGATCTTGGCCAAGAATTAAGTTTTTGGATCAGGGGCAGCAAAATTTTTGAACGGTCCCTAAATCGAGTTTTCTACAGAATAATCACGTCATACTGAGTTAAGTGATAATTTAGGTTTGGCTACACTATATGCATTTCTCCAGATATATGGCGTACAAGAAGAGTTTTGTTGATTGAAATATATTGGATCTTGGATCAGGGGCCAAAATTTTTTTGAAGGGATGCTAAATCGTGTTTTCGTATTTTCTACGGAATAAGGACATCATAATGAGTTAAGTGATATTTTGCGTTTGGCTACACTGTATGTGGTTCTCCAAATATAAGGCGTACAAGAAAATTTTTAATTGAAATATATTGTTACTTTTTGGATCAGGGCACAAAATTTTTGAACGGCCCCTAAATCGAGTTTTCATATTTTCTACGGAATAAGCACATCATACTGAGTTAACTGATAGTCTGGGTTTGGCTACACTACATGTAGTTCTTCAGACATAAGGCCTACAAGAAAATTTTGATTGAAATATATTGAAATCTTTTGATCCAAAAATAAAATGTCACCCTGGATGACATAAAATATCTTTTTTAAAATTCTAAAATTTCGCGACACATCAGTTGGAAAGGCTTTCTTAGCAAAATATTTTGGTTACGCGAATGCTCCAATCTTCAGAAAAAAGTGAAAAAGTCAAGCTGTAATGATCTTCCATTATGTCAGAAAGCACTAAAATACATTATCTTTGTACACTATATGCATTTCTTTGTATATGAGACTTAAAAAAAAAAACACACACACACAGAGAGAGAGAGAGAGAGAGAGAGAGAGAGAGAGAGAGAAAGAACTCATTTTCGAAACGCTCATCTACATACAACCTATCATTTTGCAGACAATATACTATTCATGTATGAATATGGTAAAGAAGCTCTCAACAAAATTAGCGCTATTTTTCATATATAAAACGACGCACTTTCTAAAAAGCAGTCAGTTATCGACTTCAGTGGCTGAGCTTTAAAGGTCTCCAGTGTAAATCATGATCCAAATGACTGATAATGCAAACGATTCTTAAAATGCTTCGGGGAAAGAGAGACCTAATAATTTCTTCCTCACACCAATGAAAACAACGTATTCTACTCTCTTATGTTACTCAAAAGCTATGAGTATTCTAGTTATCTTAAAAGTAGCTGAAAAGTTAAGCGAAGTATCTTTAAAATAGATACGGCCAACAAAGGGTCTTAAATCACCCTTCACTGATGCCAGCATCACACGAAACACACAAAACGAATTGATCTTCTTACACACTAGTAATTTTGGAAGAGTCTAACTTGTATGCAATCAAGCTTCACCGTGGGTATAGTGAGTCACCCCGCGTAGCGCAGTTATAACGCTCTCGCCTTCGGTGCGAGCGATTCTGGGTTCGATTTCCGGTGGGGACACTCGGTCGAAAATGTGCCAAAGCTTTTTCAGGCCAGGCATCCTGAGTGACGTTTTCCTGGGTAATCCTCATTCACACCAAGCAAATGCTGGGATGGTACCTAACTCTTTCTTCCTCCCAAATCCTTTCTTTCTTCTCTTTTTCTTCGGATAATGTCATCCCTCATACGTAATGGGCTAACATGGCCATAGCTGCCGAAAGCCCAGAAATCTAATTCCTAATCTTAATCATCATGGCAATATGGTTAAAGTGCATGCCTACAGCGTGGGAGACTGGGTTCGCTTCCCAGTGAAAGCAAGTTTGGTTCGGATCCCACGTACGTCCACATTTGATATAACTTCTGTACTGAAAAGGATGATAAAATCCAAAACAACTAACAACTGTGCAATCGAAACTGAAAATTACCAGCAAAACTGTACACAACCCGCCATATATTCTAATAACTAACGAAGTCTATGGCCTATGGAACCCAGAGGTTCAATTCCATGTTCACAAAAGCTCTCCATTGACCTCTGTCCTTAGCCAACTGGATCCAGTTTCTACTTTGTATTCCTATTTCTGCGAGATCCATCTTAATATTGTCCTCCCATCTGCGCCTTGGTCTTCCTAATGGTCGTTTTCCGATAGCTATTCCAGTCAAGACTTTGAAAGCGTTCCTACTTTCTTCCATTCTGGCTACATGACCTGTGCATTTGAGCCTCCTAGATTTGATAACCCTAACAATGTTTAGTAAACGGTATAACTCACTAGGTTCCTCGCTATGAAGTTTCCGCCATTCTCCATTCCCCTTCTTGTTGGATCCGATTATTTGTCTCAATATCTTGTTCTCAAATAGTTTGTCTACATTCTTCCATCAGAGTAAGGGACCATGTTTCGCAACTATACAGAACAACAGGCATGATTATCGTTTTATATATTTTAAGCTTCACATTTCTCGACGGAATTCGCGATGACAAAAGATTTTGGATTGAATAACACCACGAATTCTCTGCTTCTAGTTGACATTTAATTTTTTTCGTGAATTATGGATTTTGGTCTGTTAATATTGATCTTAGATATTTGAAAGTATCCACTTTACCGAAAGTATTATTTGATGTTCTGCTATCGGAATGAATAAACTAATACGAGAAGGGATTTTCGGTACATTCATCTCGTTCTAGCCCCGTTCAGTAAGCTGTACCGGACAGCAGAAATGTACAATGGCTATTGGGACAGTGATGCATAGACTTCCTCATTCCTCACTGTTTTCCTATTATCCCACATATTCGGCACAGCGTTAACCTTATTTCGGTAACATTCTACCTTTATTCCTGTGCTTTATTGGCCATGTTTGTGATCCATATACCATTGTTTGACTAACTACTGTTTGGTAATCATTTATTTATTCTTTACCGTGATTCTGCAGTCTCACAGAATACACAATTTCTTCCAATTTTGCCATTCCTCTTACATTTTGTGTGTTATTTCCACATCCAAATCACCATTCTTATCAATAGATGAGCCTAAATCATAGATGCCGACTATGTAGGTGCTCCGGGGCTCAAGCACACATTGGAGGTACTTAATAGGTGCTGAGCACCCATTGAATTTTTAGTTCGAATTAACTTCGAAATTACACATTCATGCCGTGAATAATAAAAAGAAATTACAGTGCAAGTGAACCCAGGTTAAATTTTATATAGGGATGCATATGTCTTGAATAATAATTTATCAATACCCATTTTAGACTCTTCGGGTTTAGGGCATATCGAGAATCGAGCGATATAACATTACAACGATAATAATAATTCGTGGGGGTAATTTTTCTATAATTATTTCTTTAAAGAACTTGGTGTTTGATGTTAAGTTTTGAAAAATGTAACATGCTTTATGTAAATTACAAGATAGTAGAATCATTTTCGATTTTCACTCAGAGTACCCTAAAATGTTCTAAAGGTTTGACTGTAATCATTTCAATAATTTTCTATCTCCTTATTTTGGCCAATATCGTTAAACATGTTTCAAATTCACAACCAAAATCTGAATGTTTAAGAATTTTGTTCAATATAAACTTTAGGAAGTCGTGCTAATTAAAAAAAAAAAAAGTTGAAAACTAAAAATAATTTCACGAGTCATTTTTTAGTCTTATTCACCTCTCAGGAAGAATTTGAGAATCATTGGTCCACTGAATCTAATAAAAAAAAAAAATAAGGATATTAGTAATGAAGCCTGAGTAATCCACTGAGAAACTTAAAAGTCGGCGCCTATAGCCTAAATATTTAAAGTTTTCACTTCCCCATTTAATTGTCCTATTCTAAATATTGCATTTCAATAAATAATAATATATAGAAATTATATATAGGGTAAGCATAAATGATTCATTTTGGAAAGACTATATTTTCAAAAGTATTACACCCACACACATGAAAGATACATGAAAATAATCACAAACTCACCAAGTTCGTCCCCCGCCAAGTGAACTTTGTGGTGGACAAACACCGTGTGCGTGGGTTTTCTCGGGGTTCTCCCGTTTTCTCCCACTTTCTTCATTCCACCATTTCATTCATTATTCATCATCACCGTCCCCTTTAACCTAACCGGCATAACCATGGGACGTAAAACTCAAAGATTCCCTTTCATTTTTCACCAAGTTTGTATTGTGTATTCCAGGTGGCAGCACGAGTCCACTATCCTTCCTATCGCGTGTGGTAGTACGAGGTTAGTACTTGTCGAAAATGGAGGGAAGGCAAGAAAAAAAGACGTTGTCTGGATGTGTGTCGTGTCACCAAATGGCAGATATTGAACATTTGTGGAGGGTGTATACACTTGGTGAGTTTGTGGTTATTTTCTATATCTTTCATGTGTGTACACGTAATACTTTTGAAAATATAGCTTTTTCAAACTGAATGAATCATTTATGCTAACCCTGTACATTGTAAGAGTCTATGGTCTCTTTGTAACTAGATATATGTAAGAGGTAACTAGATGTACACGTATACCAAATCAACGGTGGATTTATACTAGTGGTGGGCACAAAAACCGGTTTTTCGGTTTTCGGTTTTCATGAAAACCGAAACCGGTTTTGAAAATTTTCAAAAAACCGGTTTCGGTTTTTCAAAACCGGTTTGGTTTTCTCCAAAACCGGTTCGGTTTTTCACCTGATCCGGTTTCGGTTTTCTTCAAAACCGATTCCGTTTTTTTTTAAATTTGTTCTATTTCTGACCAGAATGGTATTTCGTTGTTCTTCGGAAACCGAATCCATTTCCACAGAAATAGTCTTATGTGTTTTCGAAAAGTTTTTACCGAAACCAGTTTCGGTGAAAAACCGAACCGGTTTTGGAGAAAACCGAAATGTCGGTTTTTCGGTTTTTATAGAAACAGGTTTTCGGTTTTTTATAAAAACCGGTTTTGCCCATCCCTAATTTATACACGGGACAAACATAGAAAACCGACAAACAAAGAAAACTTCGTGTATGAGCGATGCAATGCGATGCTTGATTTACAGTTTTAGCAAATGTAAAATTTTATATTTTTCCAATTTCGCAATCAATTAAACCAATGATGACGAACAATAAACCATACATTTCAGTTTCCGAGAGAATCATCAAAAAGTTTACAAGTCCTATAATTTTCACAGAAGATATATGCAAACGAAATACAAAATTCATAAAGCAAAGGAGCGAACACATGCAATCAATGTTGCTTAAATGAATTACAGGGACAATACATGCAATCTCGTTAATCAAACGTTACGTTACGTTCATCAAACGCCTGAAGCGCCAATCATGATATTGCTATCTCTACTTGTGATGTTATGATTGATGTCCTATTCAATAATGGAACACCTATGACGTCTCGCATATAGTATATAGAGTACAAGAAGATAGAAGAGGTGTATGTAGCTCATTAAACTGCTTTGGAACAACTAACTACTGTAGATCAGATACAAAAAAAAATGTATGCAAATTGATTACATATGCATGAGTAAATTAAAATTTAAGTGTACAAATATGTATCACAAGAGAAGCAAAGAGTACATAGTCAAACAGGAACTTCGAATGAATGGAACTTAATTTGCTTCCTCGCTGGCAGGTGGAGCCACCATATACCGTAAGCGCTACAAGATAATTTCGTTTCACGAACACTTGAAACAGTATTTCCTAAGGAACTTAACATACATACCCACACTCTGGATGATTGCAACAGTATTTATGCCATCTGCAAAAAAGTGACTCTTTCCTCCTTAGTATCCCTTACCAACTACTTGAATTATTTTATTTATTACTTGCAGAAATGCCCTTTCTTTGCACAGGAATACTACTGCTTATGCAAAATCTTTGAAAGTAAAGAAATGAGGAAAATATATGACAAGGAATACCTTTGTATTGCCACTAAATTCTTGGGCTAGTTGACATGCCCGTTCTTTGTACGAGAAAAATAAAGTTATGCAAAAGCACTCAAACATTCGAAGGTTATGCAACCTGAAATACCGTAGGTTCATGTATAATTTATGTATATAAATGTTGACCATACGTTCCAATACTCCTCGAGTAGAAAATCGAAGAAAAAGCTTAATACATGATAGACTTTATACAAAATGTGGTAGCTCCCGGCAGTAGCGTAGGCAGGTATTTATTTTGGGAGGGGTCCAAACTCAATATGAGGGTATTTTATATTCAAATTCCTAAAATTGCCCCTAAAATTAGGCTAAATTACACAAAAGTCAAAATTTCGTGGAGGGTCCAAACCCCCGGGACCCACCCCCTGCGTACGTCCCTGGCTCCAGGTGGCTCCTTTATATGCGAAAATCTGATAGTAGACACCAACGCACATTCTTTTACGAGGTGTGATCAAAAAGTAAGGTGAATCGTTTTATTAGAAACAAAGTAATCAGCTTACATGGGATTTGATTTAATCTCCTTCAAACTACAGTCCCTGGCCAGCAATGAACTTATCTCAACGTTGAATCCATAAGTGAAAGCATTTCTGGAAGGCTTCTTTTGGAGGGGCGTTCAGTTGCTCTTTCGTGACCCCCTCAATGTCAGGAATGGTGATAAAACGTCTTTCTTTAAGAATAGTTTTAATTTTTGCGAAGAACCAGAAGTCGCATGGTACTAAATCTGGTGAGTAAGACGGGTGTGCACAGACAGGAACACTCTTTCCGGCCAAAAACTCGCGGATCAAAAGGAAGGTATGGCACGGCACGTTTTCGTGGAGAAGGAAGCCATTTGCTCATTTAATAGGCGGTTAAAATACTTTTCACGGACCCATATGAGATGTTTATTTCTTCGGAAAGCTGTCGAATAGTCACTCGTCTGTTTGAACAAATCATTTCTGCCACTTTTTGCACATTTTCATCTGTTTTTGACGTCGAAGAACGTCTTGATCGTTGCTCGTTTACAAACGACTCCTTGTCCCTTCTGAATCATTCACACCACTTGTAAACCGTCTTCAATACCACCGCTTCGTCAATATACACTGATTTTGACATTTTGTGTGCTTCTTTGGCACTCTTTTGTAGCTTGGAACAAAACTTGATGTTGGCACTAGACACTCTTAACACTTCTTCAACTCTTCTGTTTCTAGAAGCCAACTAACATATCACAACTCGTTCAAACTCGACACTGACTGCACCAAAGGTTTAACCTACTAGACTTACAGTATCAATAGATGGCATATTTTATATATATATAGTATGGCGCTAAATCCGTTGTACAAAAGCAGAGGAGTGATTCCTGAGAGTAAAACAAACAAAAAAGCTCCAATAAACATAGGGCGAAAACCCCATCGTTTACGTGTTATAGGCTGCCGAAATCATAAAAAAATGAATTTAAAGGTTCATAGCTCCAAAACTATGGGACCTACTTTGATCGGGTCAAGACTTCACTTAGGAACTAGTATGTGCCCTATCCAAAAATGCGTGTTTCAGAATCCTGAGGTGCTTCCCCAAAAAAAATTTTATAGAGGGAGTTTGACTACGGGCCTATGATATAAAGTACTCTCCAACTACCTCCATAAAAATTGTTGTACCTTAGGATAATAAAACATGTATTTTTGGATAGAGCACATACTAGTTCCTACGCGAAGTCTTGAGCCGACTACAGTAGGTCCATAGTTTTGAAGCTATGAACCTTTAACATTCATTTTTTCCTGTTTTTGGCAGCCTATAACACGTAAACGATGGGGTTTTCGCCCTATATTTATTGGAACTTTTTTGTTTGTTTTACTTTCAGGAATCACTCCTCTGCTTTTGTACAACGAATTTAGCGCCATACTATATATATATATTAGTATAGAAAACTATCGGACTATAGATCATATAAATCGATCCGTAATGGCTGAAACGAGACACTATATACTGTTCTGTTCTGTGAAGATATATTTATTAGAATAAAGATCACTGACCAAAGCTTAAAACTTTATTTTAAATTATAATTTGTAACTGTTTCGGATATCTAGCATATCCTTCTTCAGACACGATCGAAATTAATGAAAATACAGACATATATATAAATGTTATAACAACATTTATATATATGTCTGTATTTTCATTAATTTCGATCGTGTCTGAAGAAGGATATGCTAGATATCCGAAACAGTTACAAATTATAATTTAGAATAAAGTTTTAAGCTTTGGTCAGTGTCTCTTTTGTTAAAACAATTAATCCAAAGCCATGAATAATCTTACTAATAAAGATCAATCAAATGAAATTTAATGAAAGACGTTGAGTAAAGTATTTACATATAAACGCTCTCGTTGCTGGTTTAGTGGATAAAGTACCCCGAGAAAACCCACGGACACGATGTTGTCCACCAATAGTCATTTGGCCTGGGGTCGAACCAAGAACCTCCTATTACCTCGGAGATGAGAGTTCCACCACTGTTGATATTTTAGGTTAAAATTAAGGCAATAAGAGCTTCCTCGTGGCTAAGGGGTTAAACATGCCTTTGGCGTGAGTAACCCAGGTTCGATTCCCGGCAGGAGTTCATGTGGTTTGGATCCCACCTTAAACTGTATGTCCACGTTTCATATAGCCTCGCTACTGAAAGGAACACTAAATTGAAAATCAAATTAAATCAAAATTAAGGCAACAAAAAATATATAAATTTAGCAAAACCAAAAGAAGAAAAAGATGCCGTTTCTATATACGTAAATACAACGTGCGGTTAATTGCGAAAAACATGAAATGATCATGTATTTACTGAGATTATTTTAATTAAATATTTTTAACGATGAGTAACATTCAAAAATATGGTCAATTAATTTCTGTATTTAGACTAGCGCTCAAGTTAAGTTCGATTCAACAACCACTGAGCCCTCGTGCTCCTTATTGGCAAAATCTGTTACTCTATTGTGGTATCAGGCGATGGAGAGATCTGTTAAAGAATTATTGTAGTTATATACCCAGGGACTATAATGCACTCTTTTGTACTTCTTGATTCGACCGATTGTGGGTTTCAGGGACGTACTCACAGGGGTCCACGGAGTCTGGCCCTCCCAAAGTTCCTAACTCATCCTACATTTGTACACTTTCTCAATAAAACTACTTGTTTAACAGGAAAATGATTGATGTAAATCTAGCATGAAAATTTGATCTTACCCTTCATTTGTACTCTTTCTCTTATAAAAACAATCTAGTTTTATATATATATATATATATATATATATATATATATATATATATATATATATATATATATATATATATATATATATACAGTAAAACCTGTCTTAAGCGGAATCGAGTGGGACTGGCAAAAATTTCCGTTAAAGTCAGGTTTCCGCTTAATGGAGGTAAATGTTGCCTTTAAAAAAATACATGCTTATAACGGACATACTGAGAAAATATTGTACGTGCGTTGCACGTACCTTTTTTCAATTACAATACTTCTTTTTTCTACGAATTAATACACAAAAAGTTTAAAATTAATACAAAATATGCTTTCTTTATTTTTCTCAGTAGTCAAGCAGAGTTTTCTTGATACATTGCTGCTTGGCTGCTCGACTTTCCGCACACACTTTAGCCTGAGAAACTACACTACGTAAATCAGAGTAATTTTTTTTTTTTTCGCAAGACAAATTGTTGCAGTTCCTTTAAACTTCTGAGAGCATCTTGATACGTCTTTATTTTACACTCTTTTTCGAATTCGGTACCGTATTTGTCTTCTTCTTCCATCTCGTCTTCTCCTTTCCGACTTTTCATATGATTCTTGATAAAGGTGAGGGGATTAAGGACAAATTGTGGGGGTGAATATGAGTAGTGGTTGGGGAAGGTCAACAATGCCCAGACAGATTTAACAAAAGAACGAAGAATTTATCACAGACATGTAATATATGTATTTACCCTCTTACAAAGTTCTAAACGCTGCAGTCTGGAACTCAGAATTTTCCGTTAAAGGTTTATTTTGCTTTCCGTTGTCCGCATAACACAGTTTCCGCTTAATGAAGGGACTTTTACACGTTTTGCACTCCAAAATTCATGGGACCATGAAATATTTCCGTTTAAGACAGTTTTCCGTTTAATAAAGGGTCCGTTGAAGGCAGGTTTTACTGTATATATATATATATATATATATATATATATATATTATATATATATATATATATATATATATATATATATATATATATATATATATATATATATATATATATATATATATATTCTGAAATAGGTGTAAGTATTTTACAATTACTTATAATCTTTTCGAATGCAGAATAATAGCCATAAAGCTAGGACCACTCCCAACAAAAATTTCTGGATGCGTGCTTGGTGGGTTCCCGCTCCATAAATCTCTATATACGTCCTCATTTTCATATTGTTGGTCGACTTTTCGATGAAAAAAACTTTTAAAAATAATGCTTTTATAAGGTATTAAAGTACTTAAAAACGAGAAACGTACTTTGTTGTAGGACAAAATTACAAATTAGTAGTATTAAGATTGAAAACACTGGGAGACCTTTCTAAGATTGAGAGCTTAAGTTTTTCTGGTTTACAGAAGCGGTTTGCTATAAATCATTATACTCAATAACGCCCAATAGATTTAATGCATTTTATAAAAGCATTGTCTGTATTTTTTGACATTTATTATTATTATTATTATTATTATTATTATTATTATTATTATTATTATTATTATTATTATTATTATTATTATTATTATTATTATTATTATTACTGCATCTCGGTTTAAACCAGTTTCAACTTAATAATCTGAAATCCGTCTCTGACAAGTGCAGATTATTTGAAGAGTTTTTCTCCAAAGATCTTTCTGACCATATGACAAGTGTCTAATATTATTGACTTTTGTGGGTTTGTTAGGAGATCTACATATATCTGCCACTGCAACATCTATGAGGGTTACTTCTTTGTCCTTTTTATTGATAATAGTGATATTGGGTCTGTTTGCAGTTACTGTTACATATGTTCTGATTTCTCAAACAGCTGAGTTTGTATTTATCGTTTTCAAGTATTGGGCTTGGCTGGTATTTGTAGTATGGCTTGGTATCGGGATTAATTCTATGTATGTGCCAAAAACTGGTGAATGCTTTTTGCAACATTGTTGTGTCTTTTCAATCTGTGGGAGCCATTATACGGCACGTACTTGTGATGTCTTCAATTGTTCCTGATGTGTCTCCGCATTTTCTATATTTTTATTCGGTATTTTTCCTTCAATATGCATTTAAAGTAGTTTCGGGTTGGTATCACTCAGTCCTCGATGGTCACCACACGAGGTACAGACCAAAAGTACGTGCTGTTTCGTTCTAATTTCCAGCAACAAGGGAATACAAGGAACTAACATGTGTCTATTTCTCAACAAAATTTCTCTTTCTATTGATACACAGTTCCCATCGCTTCGTCCATCTTGAGCAGCATTTGAGATAGTCATCTTTACAGGTATGTTTCAGATACTGGAAAATAGCACTTCCCAGGGATGATCTATTGGCAAAATGGCGTCTATGTAAAGAATTCTTGAGGTTTGGGAACAACTAAAAGTCACTCGGGGCTAAGTAAGGTGGGTATGGTAGAAGTTCAACATCATAGTCAGCCAAGAATGAGGTCCTAACTTTAGCACGGTATGGAGGTGCATTGTCCAAGTGGAGGATGAAATTGTCATTGTAAAAAAACAAAAAAAAAACAAAAAAAACAACGGATTATTCCAATTTTAAGTTGTTTGGAGTTTACCAAGCGTTTATAGCTTAGGGTACATAGACATGGGCCTAAAATTTAACATGAGACCCGAATAACGTTCTCTAGTGTTGCCCATGGGAGGAGAAATTTCTCGCCTCGTGGGAAACACTATAGCAGGGCCAGCAAGAGATGGTCTTTGACGTTTCTTACCAGATGCTGAGAGACAATGTAACCCCTACTTTGATATTAGTGTTACCAACCACGGTCATTAAATTGCCACTATAGATGCACCAAAAGAAGAGGCCGTGGTTGGTAACACGTGAAGTAGGGGGTCAACTGTCTCTGCGATCTGGCTAAGAAAGACCATCTCTTGCTGGCTCCCCTATAATGCACCAAAGTCCTTAAATCCCTAGCACTATTTTAGTGTTATACGATTCATGGTATAGTAACTATAAATTGATAAGGTGATTGTACAAACACAATGAAGAACATTTATCAACGTTTAAAGACACACACATCATTACACAATATATTTCTATAATAAATGTGATTTAATTGTTGTTATATCCCATCTTTCCTGGTTTCTCGTGACGCGGGTGGATTCTAATAACTTCTGAATGCAATTAAGAAAACAATCAGAGTACAAATTTGTAACATAAATTTATAAAAGGAGACGAGATCAGGAAACCTTATTTCTTGTCTCGTCTCCTCTGGTGGGTAGCATTCACGTTCTTCAACTAGTGGTCGAACTGGGATTTCCTCGAGAAAGGCTGAATATTTAATCAGAAGGAACCTCTATATTCGATTTTCGTAGCCCCGGCGCAAGATCATGTGGTTGGGATCCACGTTAAACTGTACGTCCACGTATCATATAGCCTCGCTGCTGAACGGGACGCTATACTTGAAAATCAGATTAAATCAAATCGATTTTCGTAGCACAATTTTGGAATTTTGAAACCTTCAACAAACTATGAGAAACACTGACTTAGTTGGCTTTGCGTTCTGCTGTTCTGTTGCAACTTACGGACATAAAATTAATGGTGGTGGAAAATATCTAGGGCAACAAATGGTAGCACCTGAGGAGGCGAAAAAAGTAGATTAAACAGACGCGCACTATTACACAGAACTAAGGCGACTATACTTCTACTATTTACTGTTGTAAGAGTTTATCATAAAAATGGAATGTGGCTGATGTATGCAAGCCTCCATACTTAATTTAGAATCCTTCGTCATATTATTCTCAGCAAAAAAAAAAATTCTAACATCTGCATGCATTTCTCTTAAAAGTACCAACAGTGAACAAGCTTCGGGCACTGAGCCAAACGTCATTCAACATGTCGCTTGGATGACATACGTATGTAAACACAGCATAAAAGAAATCGTTAAAAATTTTAATCAAGGCGCTGAACATATATTTGTCTACCTATATTTTCCCGTTTAACATTGCCTCATATGAAACCATTAAAAATAAAAAAATAAAAAAACTAGATGTGTCAAAAAACGATCTTTGAGCTAATGTTTTACCTGACACTACAAGACATTTTATTCAAAATAATGGACAATACACACACTGTAGCATGCAATATAATTTATTCGTGCTTTGGTGAAGTAACAGATACATGGTTGTAAATATCTAAACTTGGAAAAACAAAATTTGAATTCAGTTCGTGATATAAATATCCACCTCCAACCACGAAACAGCAAGTTTTCAGAAGCAGACCTCTCTCTACTTTTTCTATTTTTCATTTTGTCTAGCAGACAATGACAAAACGATGTGCATGCATATTTGCCAGAAGTTTGTCACAGTTCTCTGGCGAGTATCCATTTTAAGCAGAAACTCCATCTATACACGTCGTTGCCTAAAAGAAAATTGGTACACATAGCAGCTCACAGAAAACAACCTGAATTATGCTAATTTTTTTCTTCATATTTGCTGCATAATTAGCAAACGAATGACGTTATGGGAAGTTTTATACAACGGCTGGGTCTGTTAGAAACAAAAGAAAAAACTATGGTGATTGGAACGAAGTGGTCGATATCAAATGTAGAAGTAGGGGGGACAATAAAACAGGTGTCTAGTGGTCGATATCTGGGTAGTATTATTAGTGACGATGATGATACGAAGTATGAACGTGAAATAAAAGCAAGGATAGGAATGACGAAAGAAGCCTTCAGGAGGAAGAAAAGACTATTTTGTGGAACCTTGAATAAAGACTTGAGAAAAAGACTCATTAAATGCTTCGTGAGGAGTATTGTACTGTATGGGGCAGGAACACGGACATGACGCAAAAATGATGAAAAACGACTGGAAGCTTTCGAAATGTGGGTATGGAGAAGAATGGAGAGAATTAGTTGGGTCGAGCGGAAAATGAATGAGAGGGCGTTAGAAATTATGGGGGAGAAGAGAACAATTTTAGAAATTACTAAGAGGTAGAGTAACTGGCTGGGACATTGGCTAAGAAGGAACTGTAATATGAGGGACGTGCTAGAAGGTATAGTGGAAGGAAAGAGAGGGAGAGGGCGAAGGAGACTACAATTAATGGACGATATCGAAACAGAAAAATCATACGTGAAAACGAAGAGGTTTTTAGTTGCTGCAAGTGACCTGTCAATACTGGCAGAATACCTATGATGATGATGATGATGGTGACAGTCTGTCATTACACCTGTCGATAGCTATCAGGGCAAAAACTGTACAGTTAGCGAGAAATAGTTTTTGATATGCACTCAGTGTCCCAAGAACGAAGTCCCTCTAAAATTCCAGGGAATCCGGGAATCCATGATTTGGGTTGGCCTCTACCGGGCTCGAAAGCGGAATCATGGGATTCGAAAGCTCGGAGTTGTATTCCATGGTGGAGGAGAACTTGCCTTATAATGTTCGCAAGCCAACACTGCTTATGGTCCAGCGGACTCGTATTCCCTTCATCAGTATGTATAATTGGTAAAAACTCATGGACCCTAACGACCTATGTAGAAGACCAGGGTCTGTCGAGGTTAATGGGCGTAACCCATGACCATTTCTGAAGCTTTCAAATATTACGTGGGCAATTAGAAGGATGAAGCAATTACTATTAAGTCCTCGTAATCACGGACCAGCCATAACCTTTCAGTCAGATACAAGGTAAGATATATATCTATCCCAAAACGGTTAAATCACGAAGTCAGGCACGTACACAGGAATTTATTTCGTGGGGTACAAATTCAATGTGGGATAAATTACAAAGTTCGGTAAGTTATGTCACACTGCCTACGGTTATAAAAGTGTCCCATCGCCGCACCGCACGCCGGATAGACCAAGATAAGTCTGACCAAGTTTCCGAGCGGCGGCACTGTGAGTGTGCTTATCACGTATGAATAATACATTGATGAGTGAAGGTGTAGTGCGCACGGACGAAACCAAAAATGGATACCAAAAAGGAGCAACAAACGAATATGCTGTTCTGTTTCAACGGAAAATACGGAAGGAATATATATAATGTATGTATAGATATACACAGTATAATTGAAGGAAAAAGTAATAAAAAGGTACTCGCAATCAAGGAAAAGCAGCGTTTATTTTTTTGAAAATTTTCTTATGCTTCGTGCCAACGATGATGGTGCTGCGACTGGTTTGCCGACCTCACTCATATGTGCGGGGGCGCCGTCGTATACTCTCAACCCGGGTCAAGGCACTGTTTACTGTAGTTACTAAAACTACGCAATACACTTAAACAATTGTTGTTTCATATGAAAGGTCATGTGCATGTTGGCATTAAAGTTGGTGTGTGTGTGTGTTTCCGAATGTCCTTGTGTCGTACTTGAAAAAATAATCCTGCAGGCGTCCTGTTCTTGTCTATTTTAAAACTTCTTTTAATCAGTAATTTTGTTCATAATTGTTACATCAACTAATCTAACTGTAACTAATAGAGTTATTCCCAAGATTAGCATCTTCAGTTGCGACAACAAAATTCTATAACTGATTAAATAATTAAGAATTAATCTTATTTCTCCGATGAAAGTACTATTAAAACACACACAGACACATATACATACTAAAACTGTCAATCAAAGAGAATATCGTGAAATATTTATGCTCAATGCACCAAAGAATTAAAAAATTTACTTTCAGTAACAGGTTTGGCAGAATATTGAAAAAGAATCAACATGCAACATTGCATGTAAGAGTCAAAGTTTAAGACATTATCACGAAAAGTAGATTTTTTTCACTATTATTCGTTTTATTATTGTGCCAAATGGTTAAAACATTCATCAACATTCACAGATAATCAACGCAAAAACTAATAAACCACTATTTATTAAAGAATACATTGCATGTGCAACGAAGATGGAATCTGACATGCGACAATTATAGTTTGAAAATTTCAATGTGACCTTTTAGTAAAATGCTACGGGCTATTTCTTCCTTCTGGTGAACTAGGTCTCACATTCATTCAAAGAATCTGTCAGTTAAAAAAAAAAAAAAAAAAGTCATATCTGGTCGGAAGAAGTTTGTTTCCACCCCATCCCATGCTGATGGGGGATGAATTTGGACTTAAAGAGCATCGGGGATCTCAATATTCATCTCAGCAACTCTAAAAACTATGGATTGGACATTAATGCCGACAGTTTTTGATTATTTTTACATGTTACCTGTTCATACCTTACGCATCATGCCGAAAATTGCGAATACAATATCATATCCTTGAGAGGCTTAAGTTTATAATCATGCCAACTATAATTTTAATTGGTTTAGTAGTTATTGCGTGATGAGGTAACATACAAACTCACATTCGCTTTTATTTAACCGTATAGAGAAAAGACACAAGTGAGATCATACGCCTTGACGTACCCTGTACATATGTCGTAAGTCACCAAAACGTTAAAATGTAACATATCTTGATGGAAACTACATGGAATTGCCATGCAGTATGCGAGCTCAAAGCACAGCGACAGATTTAACTGCTGCAAGTGACAACTGATACATTGTTTCTTCCATAGATGGTACTATATGTCATGAACACCTTACTATCAGTGGATCTGCTTCAGTATTAGGCTAGTTTTAGACGGAAGCATTTCTCGTAGCAGATGTGCTGCCAAAAATCTCGTATAATATTCTATGGCATCAAAAGTATATGGTACTTTTACACGGTAGCATTTTGTCGTGAGGTAGCAAACAAATCACTGGAGAAGAGCACAATTATGGTTCCAAAACTAAAGCGTGAGGTAGCTAAAGCTATAATGGTTGTAACAAACAGTTCTCGCCGGTTATATTAACAAACGAAAACAACAAAGAAGTATGTGGGCAAAGAGTATCCCTACTCCAACTCAATTTTCTCTACTACCATTCAATTTCCCACACAAAATAAAAAAGCATGGATATTTGGCACAAAATCTTTCTCTTCCTTCTAACACACCATAGCACTGCAATCGGACCAGAAATGCTGGGGAAAATGCTACGAAATAGAGCAGGTTCTATTGACAAGAAATGCCATAGGATATGCCATGGCTGGGAAATGCTATAGCATTTGCTACTTTACACGGTAGGATATCGATGATACATTTTTTGCTACGAGAAATGCTTCGGTCTAAAAATAGCCTTCGGCCGGAAACTTGTGAAAATACCCTCGTAATGCATCATTTCTTAGAGATTTGAAGAACCACTGGTGAGTTAAGAATGATACATAAATCTCTCTTAATGCATTATAGATTAGGAATTTGTTCCATATTAAAGTGGTACCATCTATGGATATTAAGCAACAGAGTAAATGGAAATTGTACAGTAATGCAAACTCATGTTCCAATCCACAATGGAATTATCAATGAAGAATGCTCAAATACACGATTAGCCCATGAAAATTTCGAAACAATTCTCAGATGCTCCCAAAACGGCTGTTATATCACAACTCGTACAACTTTCCTGTTAAGGAATGGTTACAAGCCCTAGTGTTTTCGATACTAGCAGTTAACCGAGGTAAGTAAGAACTTTATTATTCTTTGGGTTTCTACGAAATTGAGTATAAAGATATTGTAATCTTATTTAGTGGTAGTTTACAGCTATTAATATTTAGCGGAGCGGTTGACCATTGCGAGTCATAACATAAGTGTGAGGGTATAACATTTTTTTTCTTACAATTACAAGGTGCGTACGACAATTTTGTATTGTTATCATAACTCCGATCATATTCAACATTTGGGTAAAACCTTTTCGTCAAATTTCAACGTAATCTCCATCCATCTTTACACACTATCGTAGTCTGTGTATCCGCCTTTCAAAAGCGTCTGTGTAGTCTGTTTCGAACATTGCACAGCGATTCAGAGACCACTGAAACCTGGACAAGAATTTTTTTTAAAAAAAGGGC
Organism: Thermobia domestica; assembly: GCF_964235325.1. Taxonomy (NCBI): domain Eukaryota; kingdom Metazoa; phylum Arthropoda; class Insecta; order Zygentoma; family Lepismatidae; genus Thermobia; species Thermobia domestica. Next base: position 303,284,868 of record NC_137458.1, read on the forward strand.
AGGAAAGGGTCAAAAGTATTGTAGGTCATGATAAAGGCCCATGTATTCAAAACACTAGGAATGTTGTCAAAGTAACTTCCTCCAGTCCTAAAGATAAGTCAGAAGATAGATTTTACGAAAGACAATAATACGTGTCGTAATATTCATGTGACAAATGAGTTAGTATTTTATGCAATACTAGTGTAATGTTAGCAAGGATTCTTACCTAATATGATGTCTTTGAACGTTAGTCATTCTACACTCTGGTTCACATGGGTTTGAAAATGCCCGATAAGGTGGTATACTGTTGAGAAGGTGGTTAAAAAAAGGAGGTTGTATAACAGGTTTGTCCAATTTATATATTTTGTTTGCAATAAAGTTTTAATCATCAATTCATATCAAACTCTGATTTGTTGTGGAAGTGATAGCTGATTACTTTCCTCTGCAGGTACCAGAGGCAAATCTTGCCTGTTTTTGCATCATTTGATTTTACAGAAAGAATGTTGGTGGCAAATGTTGAAATAAATTACTCACCATTTAAAAAGCATCACACTACTCGAACTGACTTTCTTTTTCTTACAGATAATTCCGTATCAGGCTATTCCAGATGATGCCTTCTGCAGACAAAAGCCAACAGGGACATGAACAGACGACATTTGCCTGAATTGTTGAGCGGGAAACGTCATTGTCTTTAAGTAAAGAAAATAGGTATCGTGTGGCGCAAATTTCACTAAATATTCAACAAACTAAATACGTTTCAAATAAAACTACAAACACTAGAAAAAAAAAAAACATTAGATGTGGCTAGATGAAGAGTTTGTGTTGGAGATCGATCTGTTGCAGTCATCAGGAACAGCATCGACATCAGCAGGGAGATCTCAGACGACATTTGTTGACAGTAGCTCAAGAACAATGCGAAGGAAGACAGAAGAACTGTGGGCAATAGGAAGTGGCACATTACTAACTTATGCTGCAGCCATGAAATGTCGAGAAAGAGCTCTTGGTAAGTCCCATCTTCTGTCAGAAATAGAGAAGACTCCAACACAGGCAAAGAAAATCAGGAAATCATGAGAGATGGCACAAAATCAACTTCCTGCTCAGGCGTACAGTAGTAATAATGCTTTGTCATTATTAGAAGCAGATTTTACGAAACATAAGTATCAGCTTATGCGAAATGGTGCGAAGATGCCGCAACAAGAATCTACCGCTCATACCATCATGTCTTGGAAGCCAAGAGGCGCTGTAACCCAGAGCATCATAGTTGTTGAATCATATGCTGAGATCTCTTCTTAACCATACTACGCAACGCATTCTTTAAGTGCAAGAATCAGTTCTCGACCAAATACGTATTGGGAACAGCCACGTACTACAGCTGATGATGATCAATGGAAAAGTTTGCAATGTGAGCACAAGCACAGTCATTACAGAAATATGAAGTGTGTGGAGCGATCCCGAAGGAAATAATACTAACCACGTGAAACACGAGAATGAATAAATGTTCAAGTTCGAATTGTCCACCCTATACGCCTGGATACGTTTCATGGAATGTCTGTTACATGTATTACAGACTGACTTCAAAGAGTGGCAGATTAGGAAAGACCAATGCATATCACCAGCAAAGAAGAAATGTCTGTGCACGAAAAGTTACAAGAAGAACTAGCCTTCCTAGTGGACAAACCTAAGCAGGTGACAGTAGAACGTCCAATGATGAAAATACAGCGAGTTGATTATTTACAATTCTGGAAACGTGTCTGACATAACTGATATTAATGAAAACTTAATCCAGAAATGTGCTGTTCTGCAAGCTCTGTGGTCTTGCGATTGATCTCGATAAGTATGAAACGCTGACCAATGAAATACTACACATGAACCTAAACATCTACTCTTGGTATTACTTGCCAGTTTCAGTTCATAAATTCTTATGTATGGCCGGTCCATAATTTCATCTGCTCTCGTGCCCATAGGTCAAATGTCGGAGACGGCTCAGAGAGCATGGAACAAACATATCAAGCAGTACAGTGAGCATTATCGTACGAACCACTTCCAGGGGAACAAAATGAGGGATGTGATGTTACAACTTCTTGTAACGTCAGACACGTTTATCTTAATTCTCCGCCAGCCAGTGTCTCAGACAAGTGTAAAGAAACTTTCACCCAGTATTGTCCATAACATTCTAAAAGAACTCCTTCGTGATTAAACGGTTAGCGTACGCGTCTTTGGCGTGGGAGACCCGGGTTCGATTCCCGGCGGGAGCTCATGTGGTTCGGATTCCATGTTAATCAGTAGGTACCGTCTCATATAGCCCTGCTGCTGAAAAGGACGTTAAACTCAAAATCAACTCAATTAACCTCCTACAAGCACTATCTGCACCATCGTCAGAATACAAGAGCGACTCAGAGTAAACTTCAGTAACTGTGTGTAGCGTGAAATACACTGCGCGACACTACACATACTTATTTCATTTTGTAACGTATTTACTAAGTTTAAATTTAAATTTACATTTAAATATATTTCATGTACATATCATATGCCGTGTTTTCATGTGAAAAGATATTCTTTTTAGTTTCGAGAGCATTTCAGTAACTCTGCAATTTTTAACCATTTCTTATGTTTACATACAGGGAATTCTCCTCCCGTATTTGGCCCATGAGTGTTTTATGAACTAAAAATGTGCTTCTTTAAGAATAATCTGGGATTATAACAAATGTAATATATATATCTTATGACATTTTAAATTTCGTTTTAAGACAAGGTTTTAGGAGTCCCTGAACCACCGTGCACTGGTATACGGCACTTCCGAGGGAATTTCTGGATGAAAAATGTCTGCCCCGCAAGGAATCCCGCAGAAAGTAGAATTATTGGGAGCGAGATTTGGAAAACCTGTGAAGTGGGACAGATTCGATGTGTTTGTGCTGCAATTTCCACTGCTTTGACTACCATTTTGCTTCGGAATTAAATGGGAAAATAAAAGTCATCCACACTAATCACGGAGTCAAAGAATTGCCCACTTGGAGCACTGTTTCCTATCAGCATGGTACTGGTAATTGTCTTCCGGGACGTCTTCTTCAGCCTGTTGTTCCTAGGACTCAACGTGAACTGATGTTTCTCAGCTCCAGGTGGTCAATCAGTATGCATTACACGACATCGGGCGAGAATCCTGTTAGCTTGCAGATGTCCTCCACAGTTCATTGTCTGTCCTCTGTTGCCTGGTTCTCAACATGAGCAATGTTTTCAGGGCTTGTCATACAAATTTGGTAACAAATCCTTGGCAAATCATCCATTGATCCCTGCTCCCTCCTCCTTAATTCACGCAAACACTTCCGAATAGTATTACCTGCAAGTGCACTGGCCTCACATATCCTTCAACTGCCTCGTGAGAAGAAATATGGCAACTCGTTGCTGCTTCACAGTAAAACTACGATTATATAAAAAATCTAAAGTTCAATCCTCTGTAATTTCATTAAAATGCTCTCACGCGTTTTGGACCTACATCAAAACGGCACGTACTTTTGGTAATACCTTGTACAAGTGAGTATAAATAAATAAAAAAAAAATGAAAGTACAATTATATGTTTATATTGGTTGGTTACAGAACGTGGTAACATGGACGAAGCTACTGATTATACTGTATAATTCTATCCATTAGTTAATGTGGTTAGTTCAATAAGTGTTTTTGGTCTTCATTAGTAGTCTTCAACTGACAGTCCGTGTTAAAGGGTGGTCAGCATTAGCCTATCACATGGTACCGTATCATCCATTAAGTTTTTTTTTTTCTGATAACTTTCAACTCCAAAATATTTGAAAAAGTCACTAAATAGTTTTAGTTGTCTGTAACTGACTACGCCGACCTGAGCAGAAAATCTTTGAAATTGTAAGTGATTTTAACTAGGTATTTTAATGAAACTACTTATTCTGCTGCTATGCAAATCACTACAGGAACCGACTGGATATTAACACGTATTATTCCTTGCATTTTCAATATTGGATCCACGAATTGAGAAGATTTTTGGCAACGTTGAGTCCAAATTATGATATTTCAGAGAAAATATATTAAAATGAAATTTTTCAGTTTAACGTCCAACGGTTATGCCTATTAGGCTAAGGGAGACGATGATAAAGCAAGTAAATGATGGTAGAAGAATGGGTAGAATGAGAAAGTCGGAGGAAATAAGAATACCCTGAGAAAACCCACGGACACGATGTTGTACACCAAAAACTTACTTGGCTGGATATCGAACCCGGGACCCCACGCACCAGAGGTAAACACTCTACCACTGAGCCACCATGACTGTACAGAAAATAATTTAAATAAGATAGTTATGTGATTGCAAAATTTCTAACTCTAAACTAAAATGCAGCTGTGGCTCTAAATCTTTTAATTTTTCCATTAACTATTTCAATAATAAATAAAATTAACAAATGATATTAATAATAAATACTAGAATTAAACACTTAAACAGAGTGTAGTGGTCTCTATTTTGCAGATCTATCTGTCCCTGCCTTTTGCCATCCAACGCGTACCAAAGGGTTGAAAAATACTGGATTACGCGGAATTTGCAGATATACTTTAATGGGGGGGGGGGGGTGAATGAAAATGAAGTCTTTGTTTTACGTCCCACTTTTATGCCGGCTAGGCTAAAGGAGACGGTGATTATGAGAAATGAATGAAATGGTGGAATGAAGAAAGTGGGAGGAAACGGGAGAACCGCGAAAAAATGAAATGAAATCTTTGAGTTTTACGTCCCACTTTTATGCCGGTTTGGCTACAGGAGACGGTGATTATGAGAAATGAATGAAATGGTGGAATGAAGAAAGTGGGAGGAAATGGAAGAACCCCGAGAAAACCCACGAGCACGGTGTTTGTCCACCACAAAGTCCAGACGGCGCGAGCTGGGATCGAACCACGGGCCCCAAGCACCGGAGATGAACGCTCTACCACTGAGCCACCGAGAACCCCATACTTTAATGGAATTCTCGTCTACTATCAGTATCAAAAATAAGGATAAGAGGCACACAACTACGACTAGAACGGATCAAATCTGACCTGATTTTGAATTTACCGTCTCTTTCAGCAGCGAGGCTATATGAGACGTGGACCTACATCTTAATGTGGAATCAGAGATACACGAGCTCCCGCCAAAGGCGCGTATGCTAACAGCTTAGCCACGAACAGCTAGAGTGGAAAACAATAAGACACTTTTTATTTCCACAATTACAAAACTTGTCGGGAGTAAACTGACATGATGGAAGGACATTATTGAGAAAACTTTAAGGACACTGTATTGCACATACAAATGAAGACTGATTAAAGAAGATGGAAGTTTTACGAGGAATATAATACAAGCACAAAAAACTTGGTTGTACTAATGTCCAAAATAAAGGTAAAAATCATCAACCGACTGACCAGTAAAACACTGAATGTAATTATTTATTTTTAATGCAATAGATTATTCACTTGCTATTAACACGATTCTTTTTAACTACATCTTCTTACGTAAGAAACAATAAAACGAGACGAATGCTTTAACCAAAAAAAAAAAAAAAAGTCTCCCACGACGGAGGTCAGTGTTCTTAGATGGAAGAAGAATGCTATTTGTAGCTTGCTCCATTTACAATGGGTTTTCACGTTGATGGAAGAATGCCAAGTTTCTTCCCCTTCACAAACATTATTCTCTTTCGCAATGAATCTCATTTGCTCTTTCACTTCCTCACCTGAAATGTTATCTTGTCACTCAGATAACACATATCACAATGGTCAACAATTTTAACACGTGTTCCGGCACTTCAACAGAAGTAGATATCACAGTATGTATACTCTCACACAAACATACAGAATGTTCACATTCTCTTTAAAATAGATAGTCTATTTAATAATGGCCATGATGAGGTAATTTCTCGCTCCTTGCAATTTTCTGTGAATTATTTAGCATGAATAAAGTAAACTATCTGAACTTAGTCGTTTCTTGAATAGAAAACACGATTACTGTTGACTACAATCTATATATTAAAATGGTAGGGTTATATGTTTGTGGTCAATTCCGTTTATATGTTATGTTTATAGTCAATTCCATTTATATGTTCGTGGCCAACTCTTATGGCAATGAGATCTCGGAAACTGCAAGCTCTAGAAACGTGCTGTTTTCACTGCTCATTTTCCAATTTTGTGTACACCTGCCACTTCCCATTCATTAAAAAAAAAATCGCCGTTATTGTTCTATTCAACATTTTATGGGTCGTTTTGAGCCCATAAGATTGATACTGTCGCTAGGGCGAAGATAGGATTTATATCCTTGTGCTAGGCAACCAGTACGTGACTTACGTATGGCGGGTTGACGGACATTGCAGGCGCTTTGCTTAAAACTGAATTGTAAAACCTATTGCACGCTGGCAACTTGAAACGCCTCAAGAGCCGCAATGAGGCGTACACTGTTACATTTTGAATTTAATGGAGAAAAATCCATTTGAAATCATCTCACTTCTCCAAGTTTGCCACAAACTCAGCCCAACACATTAAAACGCTACATTTATACTCTATATGTTTGTCTACAGTAATTGACTCCCTTTGTGAGTCGTCTTGTCCTTCACTTTGTGTGTAAAGGGATATGGACAGACAGTAAAAAACTGGAAAGGAGATTCATGTTCATATCAGAATGATGCGCTGAATAGACAGCGCAGGTTCAGCAAGTGTGATTTAAAAACTTGAATACACAGCGAAAATTTACTAATTTTAGCTAAGAATATCTTTAACATATTAGTCAAAGTCAGATTTATTGAGAGATTGATATGAAGACAATGTAATTAACTGTAATTAATCGATTTTACGTAATCACATTCATCTGCAATGCGTTTTTTCAGAGGGTTAATATCTTTGATTTTCAACGACACAATTTTCCTACAGCGTACCTCCGAAGAAGAAAACCAATAGATACAATATTTGGCGAGCGTGGGGCACTCCATATGCCTAGACCCCCAATCCTGTTGCAGAACTGTCATCCAGTTGAACTACGCCGTAATGAGGAGATACTGCATCCTGTTTGAACCACTTACCAAATCCTTTAAGTATATATCGTCATCGTTGCGGCAAAAGTAATTAACTCTAATATATTACTGTTGAAGTTAGTTATTTCTGGCAGAGCGAAGTCGATATAATCTTTGGATAATTTATTATTATTAGTAGTAGTAGTAGAAGTAATAATAATAATAATAATAATAATAATAATAATAATAATAATAATAATAATAATAATAATAATAATAATAATAATAATAATAGTAAGTAGTAGTAAGGAAATGCTTTCCTTCCTGAATTGTCGTTATACTCATAAACATACAGGGTGTTTCAAAACAACACTGACAACGTTTGGAAGGTGATTCCTGACACCAAGATAAGATAAAAAAGTATAGACCAACCTGGGTGCACAAATGCTTCCTTTCGGAGTTATAGGCTGCCGAAAACTTAAAAAAATAACTTTTAAAGCCCATAGCTCCAAACTTATGGGACCTACCGTAGTCGGGTCAAGACTTCACTTAGGAACTAGTATGTGCCCTATCTAAATATCCAAGTTTCAGAATCCTGCGGTACTACCGCAACAGTTCTTATAGAGGTAGTTGGCGAGTACTTCAAATTAAATGCCCGTAGCCAAACTCCCTCTATAAAAATTGTTGCCTGAGTACCTTAGAATTCTGAAACATGTATTTTTAGGTAGGACACATATTAGTTCCTAAATGAAGTCTTGATCCGACTACAGTAGATCTCATAGTTTTGGAGCTATGAACCCTTAAAGTTCACTTTTTTCATGTTTTCGGCAGCCTATAACTCCGAAAAGAAGCATTTGTGCACCCAAGTTGGTCTATACTTTTTGTATTATCTTGTTGTCAGGAATCACATCCCAAACGTTGTCGGTGTTGTTTTGAAACATCCTGTATAGTCTTAAGGCTCAATATCGAAAGAGTATGATGAAACTCTCAAGTTTTCTTGCCTTCTCTTTAATTATTTGGCTGGGTACGTCTGAATTTACTTTCATACGTTTTGGAATCATTCTAGGGATGTTGTTTGCTGCTCTGAAAAGATTACTGGTCGAGCACTAGCGAAGGCTTCTCGCAGAATGATCAGAACAGGTCCTTTATTAGCAGATCGGCATGTAACCCCTCTACTACTAGCGATAAATCTTTCACACCACTCTCACCAAACGCATAACACCATCTTTTCTGACACCGGACTCAAATGCAACACGAAAAATGTTGCTCGTTGGAAGAAAGGCATTTGGATTACAAGCTCTGTATTCAACACGAGATGTGGACCACCTTGACAATATATCTTTCGATTTTAAGAAAATGTCTTCGCAGTTAAACAAGTGATACCACGTGTCAGTAATTTCCTATAGGTCAATATTGACTCTGACTCAATTAATGATTTTGAAGTACCATTATTGAGTTAGCAGCTAATCCGCTTGGAACACCAAACTGGGTAAGTCACAATCACAACTGGATGATTTTCTAAACCAATACCGACAGTTATGGAACGTCGAAACGTCTAGTTTTCTATTATTATTATTATTATTATTATTATTATTATTATTATTATTATTATTATTTGGTCTAGGAATTAATTCGTGCGGGTGGACAAGAGATGGCGCAACGAACGGAGCGTCCCACAGTTCCGTGTATCCACACATGTGTTGCAAACCCCTGTCATCGCGTATCGTTCGTAGTATAGGGCAGTGGATTAAAGCGTCAACAACACCAGTTTGTAGTTAAGTGAACATGGCGCAATTTGTGCCTGATAAAGTGTTTTTGCGGGGTGTCCTGCTGCATTACTTTAACATGCAGAAAAGTGCGACTGAAAGTCATCGTATTTTGGTGGAAGTGTATGGTGACCATGCTCTAGCTGAGCGAACGTGTCAGAAGTGGTTTGCACGGTTTAGAAGTGGTGATTTCGGCTTGGCAGACCAAGAGCGAGCTGGACAGCCAAAAAAAAATTCAAGACGAAGAATTGACAGCATTGCTCGAGCAGGATTCGTGTCAAACGCAGGAACAACTTGCAGCAGCATTAGGCGTTGATCAAACAACAGTCTCCAAACGCTTGAAAGCCATGGGAATGATTCAAAAGATGTCACATTGGGTTCCACATGAATTGAAAGACAGAGACGTTGAAAGACGAAAAACCATTTGCGAATTGCTGCTTCAACGACAGAGCAGAAAGGGGTTTCTGCATCGAATTATTACGGGTGATGAGAAGTGGATCCATTACGAGAACCCTAAACGAAAAAAGGCCTGGGTGAAACCAGGTGAACCAGGTCCATCACAACCAAAACGAGATATTCACTGTGCAAAGGTTATGCTGTGCATATGGTGGGATATGAAAGGTGTGGTGTACTATGAGCTGCTGCAACCGGGTGAAACTATGAATGGAGAACGTTATCGACGACAATTAATGCGTTTGAAACAAGCTCTGGCCAGAACACGACCAGAATGGGAGAATAGACATGATAAACTTATTGTTCAACATGATAACGCTCGCCCACATGTCGCAAAACCGGTCAAAACCTATTTAGAAAATGTCGGATGGGAAGTTTTACCCCACCCGCCGTATTCACCAGACGTTGCTCCTTCGGACTACTACTTATTCGATTGCATGAACAACGATTTGATTGGACAGCGGTTTACTTCTTCAGAAGATATCGAAACATGGGTCTCTGACTGGATCGCTTCCAAGGATGAGGACTTCTTTCGCCACGGAATCCGTACATTGCCTGACAGATGGGCGAAAGTGGTGGCTAGCGATGGACAATATTTTTCTTAAGGTATTTATGTATTTTGTGTTTGTACTACAGCTTCAATGTGTGCGTACCAACCGCACGAATTAATTCCTAGACCAAATATTATTATCTCTGTTGTTTTACTTGTGGTTGTATTAGAAAATGAAATGAAATAAAGGAAATCGTCCAGTTTTATGTCCCACGGTTATTCGGGCTAGACTAAAGGAGGCGGTGATGATGAGAAATGAATGCAATGGTGGAATAAATAAAGTGGAAGGAAACGGGAGAAAGCCGAGAAAACCCACGCATACGGCGCTTGTCCTCCGTAAAGCCCACTTGGCGCGAGCCGGGATCGACGCAGGGACACCCACGCATCTGAAGTGAATGCTCTACCACTGAGCCACTGCGGCCCCCATGGTTGTGTTAAATCCCGATCGAAAATGAAGCATGCAATGGCATATGAATTCTGAGGGTTTGTTACCAGCCATTTTGTTTTATGGTAACACAAACTACAACCTTGTTCAAAACAACTAATCCACAATTATTGGTACAACAAACAAAACACGCCTTCATGCAAGGTTTAAATCAAACTGAAGCACTTAGCCTTGTCTAAAATAAGATTCGCAATTTATGGGTATTCCTAACGTTAATATTAACACGTATGACCTGAAAACCTATGGTATTTTATTTATTAACATGTAGCTTTTTCTTTAATACGAGCACAAGAAAATGAAAACAGGGAGAAAATAATTAATGTATATGGATAAGATACAAAGAAGGTTTTGTTCCATAATTCATTTTTCTTCTCCCTATATGTTTGAAGTATCTACTATATCTCAAAACACAAGAGATTAATTTGGTTAAGTGGCCAATATACGTGAAGGCTTCCAAGAAAATAATATACCTAAGAGAAATTTAATTTTCTGTAAGTGCCTCACGGTAAACGGAGACTGTAGTAAGCGAACAAACAAACAAACAAACATAACGGATAAAAGTAGTAGAGGAAAAATAAATTAAAAGTAAACCGAACGCCTGAAACCACGATCCGGAGAATTTGCGGAATTCTTATAAATGAAAGACTCTCTTATCAACAATGTCTTCTACTTCCGTCTTTTTCACCTTTCAATATTCGCGGTCTGGCTTTTTCTTTCTTTCTTTTTTTTCTTTTCTTTTCTTTTTTTAAGGATCAAGAAAAATAAATCTAAAGTTACTTTTAAATGTGTGCTTTTCTATTCCCTTACATTGCCTTGTATATAAAACAATACAAGTTGCATACTAAAATTTTGAAACTTGGAAACCTTTTCTACTTATGCAAAACCTGGAAAACCGGTTTTGCCACTACGGATTTCTTAAATAAATAAATAAAAAAAAAATCTGACTATTCCTAATCTCCGAGGAACGTTCAATTTATAACCGGATTTTCTTTTTCAGATGTTGCTGTAAGCAGCTTGGCATCCGTGTCCCATCCTGTGATAGGGTAGTCCTGACATTTTTCTGTGAGAACGGTCAGTTAAGGATGAATGATAGCAACAAGCCTAGCCCCAGAGGAAGAGCGCTGCATTATCAAGTTGCTCCTGAAGAAAGGCGTGAAACCATCAGAAGATTAAGTGCGCAATATGGCGAACAAGCTCTCTCTCAACTCGCAAGTGTGCGAGTGATGTCCAAAATTAAGAGCAGGAAGAGAATTCGTTCTCAACGTGAACCATGCTCCACGCCGAGCTACTGCAGTCAACGAAACCAAAATTCGTCGAGTAGAGCAGCTCATTCTGAGTAATCGACGCATCAGTGTGAGAGATTTGAGTGCAAAAACAAACATCAGCGTGGGAAATGTGGAAACGACCATCCACGAACATCTACACTTCAGGAAAATCACAGTCAAATGGGTTTCAAAATAGCTAACGTTTGACCAGAAGCAGCGTAGAGAAAACGTTTCGTCTCAGTATCTACAGCGATTTCATAGAAAAAGGCGAGAGCTTCCTTGCAAAGGTAATCACTTGCGATGAGAACTGGAGGCATCATTACACTCTGGAGTCAAAGCACTCCTGCATGAGTCTTTCATATTTTGGAATACGCTATTTGTAGACAATAGATATCAAAATGTAACATGCCGGCACGGATGTAATGAGTCGTACACTGTGTATACCCATCTAATATTTTTAGTCCAGCGTATACGCACCACTAGCGGATTCGGAAAAATCTTTGGAGGGGGCAGGTCGGCTCCTGAACGATTAATGTAGTCTTGAAATACGAGTTCTTACATCAAAGCAGAATAAAGTAGTGCAAGATTTTATATATAGACGTATGAAAAAGTACCCTTTGTGGGAGGCGCGATCGCACACCGCCTCCCCGTGATTCCGCCAGTGATACCATAAATGTACCAAGAATGAGCGCATACGGGGGAGACTATGCTATATTCTTGAAAACGGTCAACCATATACGTACCAAACATTCTAGCATTACATCACTGCCTGCCGGGCGGTGAATAATTTTGACGATCAGTGATTAAGAAACAAGTACTCTATCCACAGTTTTAGTTTACGTAGCTTATATCCTTCAATTTGTGAATAATTTTACTGGGGGTGATAAAGAACAGATATATACGGATGCTGCACTAGTTTGCACGGCTGGGTAACCGCCATTTTTAACCTCAAAAAATGCTTTGACGAATGGGTTTCTCAACAATTCATATTTAAGAAACAAAATACTGAAAGAAACAAAACGGTTTATGGTTGCATACGTACTGCAACTACGAGGCGCATACTAAACAAAAAAAAAAAAAAGTCATTTTGTTTTAACGTGGAACTGGCAAAACTAACGAACCTGGCGTGCAGGGGAGCGTGGGCATTCTATACCAAACAACAAAGTTATAATTATCAATATGAAGTTGCGTAGTGCGAGTAGCAATAAGTTGAACAGACTGTCGTCATAGAAAATCTTGCCAAATGAGAGATAAGGTCTGTGATCCGATTTTTCACCGCAAAGAGGACAGGATGCAGCCGATATGGCAGCAGAGGTATAAGGCCAAACACTGTCTTCTCTGCGACGTGGCATCCAAAACGATAGAAGAGGTCTGAAATTATTACTTATGACAAGTGATGTTGCGACAATTAGGAACTTCCGATGGGCACTCTTTAATCACCCCTCCTACAGTTCTGACTTTGTCCCTAGTGTTTTTGATTTAGTTAGTTAGTTTGTTTGCTTTGTTCTTCCACCTCAAAAGGTGGTGCAACTTTCAATGAGAGTGAGTTTCTCAATTGGCTGAAATTTTAGGCGGCAGGTTTCTACACATAAAGTCTACGAAAGATTGTGCAACTTTATCAAAAATGCTTGGGACTACATGGTGATTACATAGAAAATAGTCCAGCTATGTACACTCATGTCCAAAATGATTGTCGCATATCTATAACTGTCTTCTTGTAAGAAAATAAACTTGATAATGATTTTGTAGGATACTTTTAATACTGATACTATATGTATAATCGGGAAATTTATATTTGTGGTAAATTTCATAGGAAAAGAATTATAAATACGAAAATTAGAATGAGTAAAACAAGATGTTGTTAAATGGACACGAAAGTTTATTTTCGTTCTTTTTTTACTGTTCTTTTTTTTTTTTTTTTTTTTTACTGCCCTTTTGACATGAAATTTGTCACATACATGTCTTTGCCGATTGTACACATACTATTACAAGAAATACTGGGCGAATTCGTTATCAAATTATATTCCTACAACAACATATTTATAGACACGCGACAATAATTTTGGACATAAGTGTACTTGTATAAAATCAAAAATGATTTTTTTTCTTTTCTCCTTTCCAATAACCAAACAGCTCTCTCTCTCCCTCCTTTTCTTCTTGACATGCGTTTTGTACTTCCAGTAATATAGGATACATGGTAGGGAATACCTATTTCATAACACGCAATAAACAGCCTGCATTGCGCCTATCTTCTCGCATTGTCCAGGAATCCGATTACTTCCATATGTCTTCCGTAACAATTACAAATTCCTTCACTTAAGAGTTTGACGTAACTACTACTTACTACTTCAACGTTCGATGCGAGTGATGGACGGGTGAGCAGAAACAATTTTGATTGCAAAACACAAGCACATTTCGTGAAAAGAAACAATACGCGAAGGTGATAGTGTATTGAATTCCTTATTTTTAATACAGAATAAAGCATCCGAAATTTTGAATTTAATTCTTTTTTTAAATATGCTATCTGAAATTGAGGAGTTTCATGTAATAAGGGCGTAAGCGAGTTTAAGCTTTTTTTTTTTTTTTTTTTTTTTTTTTTTTTTTTTTTTGCATCAAACGCATTTGTGGCTTTTGCCATGCTTGTTTAGCCTCCTGGTAACATTTCAATTCAATATCGGAATAAAATGCTACATATTACATTGTTTTATGTAAGAAAGAAAAAAAACTACTTAAATTTTCAACATCGTTTTTCTCCAAATGCATGTTTCAGACTTACACCCTTACTGCATCAAACTTCTCAATTTAACTATTCTTTAACGATATTGACGTATAAATTTTGTATTTACCTTTTAAAAAAGTTTAATTTTACATTTAGCAGTGGAAATAGCCGCTTTCTCCCACATTCTATTCCATCAAATTTTTCACATTCATTCACTTTGATTAATCATCCAACTTTTTAGCCTCAAGGGATAAATGTGGGCTGTTAAACTAGACATTTCATTTCATTTTTCGATTAACTGCTGATTCAATTCTTGCTCTACTTTCAAACTTAAGAGATGTATACCCTTGACCAACCTTTATGTTTTTATTTATTTATTTATTTTTATTTATTTATTTATATTTGGAAGAAAGTAGAAACGCTTTCAAAGTCTTGACTGGAATACCGATCGGAAAACGACCATTAGGAAGACCTAGGCGCAGATGGGAGGACAGTATTAAGATGGATCTCGCAGAGATAGAAATACAAAGTAGAAACTGGATGCAGTTAGCTAAGGATAGAAGTCAGTGGAGAGTTTTTGTGAACGCGGCATTGAACCTCCGGGTTCCATAGGCCATAGAGTTAGTTTAGTTATTTATTTTTGGTCAAAAGTCGTGTTCTTCTTCCATACTAGTGACTCCACTTTGACCCAAGTCGACATGAGAAGTGTATAATCGCTCCCACATGTGCTTTTTATATTGTTTTGGAAGTATATGGATATGGATTTCCAATATAGTTTGAACATATTTCGATAGACGTTAAAAATGTAATTCTCTCTCTATAACCGAAATAACTGGAATTGGACGTGGCCAATTAGTATCAAAGTTAACAATTGAAAATTTTACGGGTTAGGAAAGGAGATTTGCAGACTAAATAACAATTTCTCATACGTGGAGATGTACTACTAGTTGATTATTAAAAGAAGGAACAATATTAAAAAGTTTTACGTAATCGAATACTTGCAATGAGAAGAGACTATCACTTGATATATATATATATATATATATATATATATATATATATATATATATATATATATCAGTGGACCCTCGGCTCATGGGTCATAAACCCCTCAGTTCGCGAACAAATCGATTTACGAACAAGTTTCATGAACAATTTTTCCGTCGGCTAACAAACTCTATGGCCTATGGAACCCGGATGTCCAATGCTGCGTTCACAAAATCTCTCCAATGACTTATGTCCTTAGCCAACTGGATCCTATTTCCATTTTGTAATCCTATTACTGCGAGATCCAACTTTAAATTGTCCTCCCATCTGTGCTTAGGCCTTCCTAATGGTCGTTTTCCGAATGTATTTCCAGTAAAAACATTGAAAGCGTTCCTATTTTCTTCCATTCACCTGAGCCTCCTAGACTTCATGACCCTAACGATGTTTGGTGAAAGTACAGTACAGTAATTTATACAGTTTGGTAAACGGTATAAATTATGCAGTTCCTTATTGTGAAGTTTCCGCCAGTTCCATTTCCCGTTTCTGTTGGGTCCGAATATTCGTCTCAGGGGTTTTATTTTCAAATACTTTAAGTCTGCATTTTTTTCCTCAGTGTATGTGACCATGTTTCGCAACCATACAACACAACAGGCATGCCTATCGTTTAATATATTTTTAGCTTCAAAATCCTCGAAAGAATTCGCGAAGATAAGAAAAAAAAAATCTTAAGCTGAATAATAACATAGTCTCTGCTTTCAGTCGACATTTAATTTCGTTGTGAATATAGTTTAGGTCTCTTAATATTGATCCTAGATATTTCTCTGGGCTTATAAACAATATATCGGGGAATGAGCGCTCGCGCGCGCACACACACACTCACTCCTGTACCTAAAATTTCATGCGTTCAGCAGGGCTTTAGCAAATTCGCTATAAACATTATCTACATTTTCTTACTTGTTTTGTTTTTTTAGTCCTCACACCGTTTTGTTTAATTTAGTATTATTCATCTGTCTTTACAAGGATAACGGAATCACTCTATATTCTTCAACACAGGAAATCATTTTAAAATATTTAAAAATATATACAGTACAGTACAATGTTTCTGTAGCTTAAACGGATTAATTCTAGTTACACCGATTTAAATGGGAAAATAATTTCGGTCCACGAACTTCGTTACGAAGCGGATTAAGTTCGTGAGCCCAAGCATTCACTTTACCTACTTTTGCCTTATCACATTTCTTATGTAACTCTTTCAAACAACGAAGCAAAACTTATTGAAACAACTTATCACTCTATCCAAATACACGAGATTGTCAATGATAATACAAGTAAATTCTTGGTTACGTCAGAAACTGTTTTAATTTCTACAAAAATAATCTCAAGTGTTAGATGTTTGAATACGTCATGTTCACACGAGTGCTTTTGCTTTCTTTCTAATATTGAATACAATTGCAAGTATTAAACAAAAATTAATCATGTTAATGAACGTGCGTAAGAATTTGCATTGCCGTTTCTCACGTCATTTATTAATTGTTTATAACAACCGTCATGTTATCGAAAATAAATTTAAATAAACTCTGGTACAAAAAAAAGTACAGTGGATCATGCGAAATTTACATTTATGGATGAAATCTTTCGGATTAACGTTCCATGATTATGCCCTTTTAGGCTACGGGAGACGGACGATTAAGGCAAATTAATGATTATGTCAGAATTGAAGGAATGAGAAAGTGGGAGGAAACGGGAATTCTCCCAGAAAATACGATGTTTTCAACCACAAGCTTACTTGACCCGGGGGTTGAACCAGGAACGCAACGCACCAGAGGTAAGTGCTCTAGCAATGAACCACCGTGACCTTCCTCCTAGATTTACCTATGAATAAATGCTGGTAGTTGAATCGGTCCGTACTCTCGTCTTACTATTGTCATATATATATATATATATATATATATATATATATATATATATATATATATATATATATATATATATATATATATATATATATATATATATATAGGGGCGCGGTGGCTCAGTGGTAGAGCGTTTACATCCGGTGCTTGGGGTCCCTGGTTCGATCCCAGCTCGCGCCGTGTGGACTTTGTGGTGGACAAACACCGTGCTCATGGGTTTTCTCAGGGTTCTCCCGTTTCCTCCCACTTTCTTCATTCCACCATTTCACTCCTCTCATCATCACCGTCTCCTGTAGTCTAACCGGCATAATCGTGAGACGTAAAACTTAAAGATTTCATTTTTTCATATATATATATATATATATATATATATATATATATATATATATATATATATATACACGTATATATATACACGTATATATATGCCACGATTATGCACCAAAGCTAAGGGAGACAGCGATGGATGATGATAAATGTGGAATGACGAAAGTTACAGGGAACGAACGGGAAAACATCCGAGAAAACCCGCGTACACGGTATTTGTCCGCCACACAAAGCGAACATGACGGGAGCTAGAATCGAAGCAAGGATTCTAAGCGTCATAGATGAGATCTTTACCACTGAGCCATCATGGCTCAATTACTAATGTCATAATGAAAAGCTTGATGAAGATGTCAGTTTCATGTTAATACATAGCGTGGTTATGAAAATTTTATCTTACACTTCATCCGTACTTTTGCTCTTATAAAAACAAGGGGGCATGGTGGCTTAGTGGTAGAGAGCGCATCTCTGACACTTGGGATCCCTGATTCGACTCGAACTCCCGCCATATCGGCTTTGTGGTGGACAAACACCGTGTGCGTGGGTTTTCTCATGGGTTCTTCCGTTTCCTGTCACTTCCGTCGTTCCATCATTATCATTGTTTAACGTCTCTATTTTCCTCGGTGCATAATCGTGGGGGTATTAAAAAAATATTATCTAGTACGTGCGGTCCCTAGTTCGAACCCTGGCCAAATAAATTTGTGGTAGACAACATCGTGTCCGTGGGTTTTCCCGGGGTATTCCCGTTTCCTCCTACAACTGCATTCCACCTACTTTCTATCATCATTCACTTGCCTTAATCATTCATCCCCCATAGCGTAACGGACATAATCGTGGGACGTTAAACTGAAAGAATTCAAAAACTCTTAAAAACAATCTAGTTCCATAATTTTTTTCTGAAAATATAGGTGGATGTATTTTACAATTACTTATTGTCTTTCCGTGTGTTACCTGTTCAATACTACGTAGACGTATTGGCTTCTAGTATTGAACTCCCCCCCCCCTCAGAAAAGAGCTTGGATTCCTCCCAACGAAAATTTTCTGTGTGCACGCCTGTATTAGGAACCCCCTTGATAGCTCAAATGAAGAGCACAAAATAAAAAAAATAACCTGCAAGTTTCTATACAAAATACCAAGTTCTCCGCCATCTTTTATGAAGTTTTCTTTGTTTACGAGAAATTGGAAACAAACATTTCGTCTATCTTATTGTTAAATATATATTGTATCTAAATACGAGATAGAACGTCAGATAGTTCCCGTAACTTTACTGAATTGAACATGATTTCTCGCAAGGTCATAAACTTTTTTTTTTTTTTTTATCTTTTTGTTTTTCTAAATCTAGAGGCTACCAAGCGCCCTTCATCCACAGAAGAGGATTTTTCAACGAGTGTAATTTGGAAAACCACACTCGTTTCGTATGCAAAACGCTGTTCCTTTGGGCTGCAAAAGCTCCGTGTGATGACTTCATCCGCGACGTGTTGGAGGAGGGATTTCCTCCTCAGCAGCATCTGCAGTGAATGTGCCACCAGGTCATTCTTCAAAAAACAAGGCAGCTTTTCTTCTCTCGCGTCCTCATAGATACGCATATACATAGAGTTCTGAATTAGGATTTTTTTAAAAAAACAGTACAGAGCCTACACTGAGACGCCCAACTCACAAATTTCTTTTAAATTTAACGGATTTTACATTCAAAACTTCTAACGTCATGCAGAAACTCCTTTGAAGTAGACTGTACAAAAAAAAATCTATTTTACGATTTATTTTACTGAAGATACTGATTATAATGGATCAAACTGTATTTTTATTAAAAGTGTAACAGTAGATCCATATTTACTTAACATATCTGAGCACTGATGACAAGATATTACACAGATATGAAAATGGTTATTTTATGTATATAAGTTTACAGTTTATTAATACCTGTAAAGTATGATGATTTATTATGATTAGTAGAGCAACCCAAAAGCATAATAGCAATTTAGACATATGGTTGGTACCTTGAACATGGTTGTGGTTGTTTAAGGGTCCAGAAGAAACTAATTTTAAAAGCATAATAAAGCATAATTTTAGAATATAAAGCATAAACCATACTTTAAAATATATAGCACAATTCTTGGAAAATTCTGTTTAACTGAAAGTTTAACATACTGTATTAATATTTTAAAGACCAATATTTATAAAACAAAATCATTGAGAGCATAATGCAACAATGAAAAGCTAATTTTTATTTCTGTGAATAGGCCTATTTTGGTGTAATCTTTTGATGTGGTGGAAAAAAGGAAAAGAAGAATAACACTTTCCGCCAACAATGAATAGTGCACAAGAACTCAACACTATGTTGTTATGTGTACCTCTTAAACTTGAGTACTTTCTGTACTTTTTGGTGGCATCTTTTACTTTCCCTGTCTGTATATATGCACCTCTAAGGCGCACACAAGTGATAAAAACTGACTCGAGTAAAGCATATCTCTTTACAGTACATTAAGTAGAAAGTTCATTAAATATGAAAGAAACTGGTTGCATAAAATATTAATAAATAGGTAAAGATATTTAGAATCTATCTATCTATCTATCTATATATATAAAAGAGAACGTACAAATCCTTTGTCCGCTCATCACGCTAATACGGCTGAACCAATTTCTTTTATTTTTGGGGGGTTATTAGGATTTGGACCCTAGATGGTTTTTATCATATCACTTTAATTTTCAATTACCAGTGTCTTGAGATAATTGACCATTCAGGTGTCCATTACGTACAAATCCTTTGTTAGTTCATCATAGGTATAAAAATAAACGTATGTATATGCAACCCGCATGACCGTGTCACTCGGCGGGTTAACATAAATGACAGGCGTTATAATGGTTTTTATCATATCACTTGAAAGCGAAAAAGTAAAAATTATCTAAGTAACAAAGTTTATTGCGTTCGGGGGTGACCGCAGCGAAGCGGGGCGGGTTAACATAAATGACAGGCGATATAATGTTAACATTTACTGCAATCTTCTATGGTTTTTATCATATCACTTGAAAGCGAAAAAGTAAAAATTATCTAAGTAACAAAGTTTATTGCGTTCCGGGGTGACCGCAGCGAAGCGGGGTGAACGCTGCTAGTATTTAATGTATAGTAAATATTATACGTTATACACAATTAATATAAAACAATGATTGAAATTAACAATAAAGCATAATAAAGCATAATTTGAAAAAAATCAAGCATAATTACACAAAAAATAATGCATAATGTGGGTTGCTCTAATGATTATGATGATACAAATGGCGTTAATAGGCCTATATGTTGGATGATTGATGAAAGTTTAACTTCTCTTTTCGACACTGAAGGTATCTCTCACTGCTACTGCGATTTCAACGGAAGAGACCACAGTGGCACAGTAGTAGAGCGTTCACCTCTGGTACACGGGGTCCTTGGTTCGATACCAGCTCGCGCTAAGTGAGTTTTGTGGTAGACAAACACCCTGTGCGTGGTTTTTCTCGGTGTTCTCCCATTTCTTACCACTTCCTTCATTCCACCATTTTATTCATTTCTCATCATCAGCGTTTCCTTTAGCCTAGCTAGCATAAGCGTGGGACGTAAAACTTAAAATCTTTTTTTTGTTACTTTAACGAGAGGTTCGAACAATTTACTCGGATTTGTATTCGAGGCAAATCACTCCACCAGAAATAAAAGTTCCTACAGAAAGAAGATCGGCTAAGTAGTGATTAAGGAACTTTGTAGGAAAGTTTGTAAATGAATGGTACTGATAACACAGTTATCTTTTAAAGCGACTCACTTTTGAATAATGTTTATGCATCTTCCGACAATAAGGATGGAATAGACAGATCAGAAAGACATGCGATCAGTAATTTTAGCTCACATTAGCCATATATATACCCCTAAAATGTCGTACTGAAGCACTAAAACATCCATGTATAACAATACGATGCAAAATAATTGCCAGTCTATAAAACCAGAAAAAGAAAGTAATATTATTGTTTAAAAGAAATGCATGTAAGTCTTTGAGTTTAACGTCCCACGATTATGCCGGTTAGGCTAAGGAAGGCAATGATTAAAGCAAGTGAATGATGATGGAAGAACTGGTGAAATGAAAATGGGTGAGAAAACGGGAGTATCCCAAAAAAACTCATGGAGATGATGATGTCCATCACATACATACGTGGCCGGGAATCGAACCAGGGACCCCATAAAAGAAATATAAATAACGAAATTCAAACTATCATATTATTACCCCCACACAGAAAGGTGTAGCTTAAATAACGCAATTACAATAAACACGAAAGTTTATAAAAAGTTTCATCCTCTCTTGACACAAGGATATGCTTTTACAGTAATGGTACATAAAAAATGAGTAAGAACACACAACCTGGATTCGAATATTAAATTTCAATTATACACCAGTACTAAACATCAAGCAACAGAATTCATATCAGGACGCAAGATTACAGGTGATGACTCGTAGAAAACATAAGTATACATATTACTAAAATCACATCCCGCCGGATACGCCTATGTTTATTGTCTTGTGTGTTCAAAGTATGAACTAATCCATTATTCTCCTATATCTGGTTTGTTAGTCGAAGTACAACTTCAAACTTCTCGACTATCTGGTTAATGATCAGACACGCTAACTAATAGAGTACTGAGATCTCTGTCAAAACAAGCCATCAAAATACTGTAATCCAGTTGCAGAAAACCAAAATTCAACTTCTGATGTGTAGTGCGGAGTTACATGTTCGAAAATATCACATTAATTACGGCTGAACACGTTAGTAGAAAATATAGTGTGTTGTTGAGACTGAATAGGTTTAAAGAAAATATTGAACAGGCTTAAAGAAATTTTAATGTCATAATGCAGTTATATGTCATACCAAGTGGAAAATATAGTGGAATACTGCAGTTGAATGTGTTGAAGAATACTTACTTTTATTTCGGATTGACTAAACTTAGAGAAAATGTAGCGTGATGTTGAAATCAACTAGTTTTAGGGAAAATCTAGTGTTACGTTGAGACTGATTTAGGTTTGAAGAAAATGTGCTGTAATTATGAGGTTGAAAGGGTTTGTAGAACATTTAATATGGCGTGGAAATCAAACATCTCTCTTTAAAAAAAAAAAATTAAAAAAAAAAGTAGTATGATCAAAGTTACATTCGGTGAACATGGCGTGGAAGACCCGGGTTCGATTACCGGCGGAAGATCATGTGGTTCGGGTTCCAAGTTAATCAGTAGGTCCCGTCTCATATAGCCTCGCTGCTTGAAAGGGACGTTAAATTCAAAATCAACTCAACATTCGGTGACTGAGCACGTACAACTGAGCATGTACGGTGACAGTGAAGTTCAATATGCTGATGGCAGACTAAGTTGGAGAGAATGCAACATGCTGTTAAGACTAGTTTTGGAGAAAATATAGTGCAATGTTGAGACTGATTCTGTTTGGAGAAAATGTGCTGACGTTGAGATTATTGAAGATGAATGTATTCGGTGAACACGTTGACACCGAAGTTGAATACGTAAGTTGTAAGTTGAATACGTTGACAAAAAATATAGTACGATATTGAAGCTGAATAGATATGGAAAAAATTTAATGTGAACTGGGGTTTACTAAGTTTGGAGAAAATGTAATGTAGTGTTACAGTTGACTACTATTGGAGAAAAAGTAGTGTAGTAACGAGGTTGAATAGGTCTAGAGAAAATTTACGAGTAGTTGACACAATAGTTGAATGCGTTGATAGAAAATATAGTTTGATGCTGAGATAGAACAGGTTTGGAGAAAAGTTGGCGTGTTCTGATTGAATAATTTTTTAAGAGAAAATTTAGTTTATGTTAAGTCTGAAAAAGTTTGTACAGTCCGCAAAGAAACCTGCAACATGAGCATGTAAGCTTATTGTGAAACTACGCCTAACAGCGCAGGGAATCAACATAACTTCTAAGTGGCATGAATCACGCCAGGAGAAACCTCGGCGTCCTCCCATGCACACTGATTTTGGAACAAAAGACTTCGTCGTTTCACAATAAACTTACATGCGCATGTTGCAGGTTTTTTGCTGCGGACTGTACAAAATGCTCACCTCTGGTGAAAGCAAAACGAAAATAAATATTTATGTTTAACGTGCTACATCATATCTTATAGACACGGCATATTACGATCCCCCCTTTATCACATCCTCTTACCAGCCATTCGCATAAGCAAATTCCAGTTCGTACTAAGCTTCACGAAAATTAATCCGGACATCGGTTAACTAGTGTGATCACACCAGGCTCAGGTTTCACAATAGCCTTTATTTTGAACTGTATTTCGTTGTGCAGTTATTGTTGTATTTGTATTTTTCTCGTATTCGATCTGTATTTTATATCTTACTTGTCCGGGTATTTTAATTTTTTCATCATCTTCATTCCTCTCTTATTTCACTTGTGTCTTAAACCATTCTTTACTCTTTCCGTTACTCTACTCCGTTAACTACTCTTCCATGCTCTTTCCTATATTTGACAAAAAATAAAATGGCTATCAAATTAAGAAATTCAAAATAATCTTTAAATAAGTAT
Source organism: Thermobia domestica (assembly GCF_964235325.1). NCBI lineage: Eukaryota > Metazoa > Arthropoda > Insecta > Zygentoma > Lepismatidae > Thermobia > Thermobia domestica. The sequence continues at coordinate 303,308,803 of NC_137458.1, forward strand.
TTTTCCGCTACTAGGTCCTAACTACATTTATCTTTTTTACCTTCTTTCGTAACCCCTATCAGAGATTGCGTTGGTCAACTTCATCCACCACTCACCGTGACCCACGACTCACTGTGACCCTCTCTGACCCACTGTGACCCACCAAAACCCATCGTCAATAACTCTGACCCATGATCCACGCTCTCCTCTCCACTGACTGAAGGGTCTACACTTGTAAAAAAAAATATATATATATATAAACAAGGCTGTGAAATTCTCATTAATCGAAGTTTGAATTTCTACGGTCAATTGCTCAAGCACCGCTCTGTTACAGCACTTATGGATCTGACCTTCACGATATAAAATAGTACAGTGTTTGCCATGAACCATATTATGATGAATTTCAATTTAATTATCGTATATAAATATATCCTTGTTGAATTACAGATGCTTTTCAGTGGAAAATAGAATGAAATTTGAAAGTCTCAAATCAAGGTAAAGTAGACCAACGTAAAGAAAAAAAAAAGTGTAAAACTCGACAGTCTCTCAAAAGCGCTATTGCTATTACTACAATTACAAATATCAATATCCAGAAGTACCTGAAATTCTTTTTTTCACTTGGATATAGGCTTATTCATCTCAAGTTAAGTAAATAGAAACAAATGAAAGAGGAAAGAAAATGGAGGCACTGAAAGTAAAGTAAATAAATTCACCAGTGTTCAAATGTCTACAATGCTCTGAGCAGAGTGGGTCACATTCTATTGACCCACTGAACCACTCACAAATCTGGATTCACTTGACCCACTTGACCCCTATGTAGTCATGTATTCCTCTCGCGACCCTCGGGGGGTAACGACCACCAGGTTGAGAAATCCCGATATAGACTAAAAGTGACAAAGACAAATGCACAAAGCTTAACGTAACAGCTTATAGAATTAAGATAACGGCAGTATTCTAAGAAAAACTTATTTGTGTTACAGAAGATGGCGAGAACTAAATCGAATACGATTGGTGTCTGATCGTGGCCAAATGGTTAACATGCAGTTTTCCTGTGCCCTCTCGATCTCGGATTCGATCTTTGGTGGAAGTAACTGACCTCACATCAAAAATCACTAATGGTCCGAAATCAATAGACCCTGTCATATATAGTTTGGTGTTGGAAAGGAACGTTAAACTCCAGTCAGGAATAGTCAAAATCAATTGCGACTTGCTCTGAGAGAGAACATTACGCTGCTAAGCCAAAATTTTAAAATTTTAAAAACTCAAAATTTCACTTACTTCCGTATTTTCAGTGTAATAAACTAAAGTAATGTAGTGAGTTTATAAAGTTTGTCAATCCGGCAACATTGTGCATTACCTCTGTCTGCGAGAGAGAAGAAAAGAGACTACGAAGGCCACATTCTTGAGAAGAAGCGTCAGCAATCCTTTGATGTTGTAGGAACAACGCCAGAACAGGTACTCGCTTTGGCTGACGATATGCAATTAGTAAGAGTGCAGAACATCGATCTACAGAAAAGGCTCACTACCTACGTATGAATACAATATTATGAAAACGATATCATCCAAAACCATTTTCATCGCTTTCTAAAAGGAATCATAACCTGACTATCGCCTCCTGCATGGCTTTCGCAGTGCAGTCTCAGATTCAAACCTTCACGGAGTTCAATGTTTCAGATATAAACTCGAGTGGTGCTTGAGATCCCATTTCAATAGTAATTTTCACACTTTTTTAATTTTACTTTAGCGTCCTTTTCAGCAGCGAGGCTATATGAGATGTAGACCAACATCTGAACGTGCAATCTGAACCATATGAGATCCCTCCGGGAATCGAACCCGATCACACTTGTTGATAAGTATTAATGAATGTTGGTATAAGCAGTGTTCGAAGTGGGGGAAAAAGCAGAGGCTGTATGTTTTATTATGATTTTGACTCAACATACCTGTTATTCAAATATTGTCTTGATCACTGAAAAACCAGAGACGGTACGTCCTTATTACTGAAAAACCAGAGGCGTTATGGCATACCACCGCATACCGTTTCACTTCCACCACTGGGTATAAGATTATAGGTTCGTTTCCAGAATAACTCAGATTGTGATGGACAACATCTTACTCATGAAATTTATTATGGTTATACTACAACCTCCCACTAACCCTATTTTAACACATTTTCCATCATTCATTGACATATATCATCAGTTTATTTTTAGCCTATACGTCAAGGTAATAAAATATTGAAATCTAATTTTACTCATGTATATTTGATTTCTAAAATTTAACATGTAACATGTTGAGGCTGTCATATGCTTCCCAAAGACAGAAAAGAATGTCCATCTTTTAAGTGAAGTCTTAATTTCAAACTTGTACCTGTATTTATATTTCGAACCTGTACCTGTATTTCGTCGCATGAGAATAAGACGAACGTGACCTCCATTTTCGTACGTCTACAGGCCAAGGACAAAAATATTATTTTCTTAGAAAGATGTGTTTTTAATAAAATGGTAATTGAGCTACATTACGACAAATGATCGACAAGGAGAACAGATGGCGTTATATTCCATTTACGGTTTGGGTACAAAACCTCGCCGGGCCGAAACCTCGCCTGGCCAAAACCTCGCGGGCCAAAATCTCGCCTGGCCAAAACCTTGCCGCCCAAAACGTCGCGGGCCAAAATCTCGCCTTGCCAAAACCTCGTGTTCCAAAACTTCGCGCCCCAAAATATCGCCATAACCAAAATCTCGCCTGACCAAAACCTCGTTGTAATGATCTCGCGACACAGAATCTCGCCTGGTCTAAATTAAGCGAGACGTAGTGTCACCTGGGAAGAAATGTCGTCAGGATAAAACCTCTTCACGACGATTTCTTCAATGTAGAATGTTCTATATATTACTATATGTATATATTTAGTAATAACACATAATTACATTAAAATAATGACAAGAAAAATTCTAATGCATGTTTTGGAAATCTATATATATAAAAATTAAATGACTATGTTTGTTACATTATACCTCTTGAGCCATCCTACCGATATCAATCAAATTTTTAACATAGATGAGGTTCGAGCCTCGGATGTGTTTTATAACTTCACTTTGTCGGCATAACAAAAGGGAGGGGGAATGGGATATATATATATATATATATATATATATATATATATATATATATATATATATATATATATATATATATATATACAGAGCCGTAGCTAGAGATTTCGGCGCCCCTACTCTCACCACACCAAGCTCTTCCTTCCTTTTTTTTTCTTTTTACTTATAAGAAAAGCAGCAGATATTGTTATACTATACTGAATTTTTATTAAGATGCAGGCGAGATTTTGGCCCACGAGGTTTTGGCCACGCGATGTTTTGGGTGGCGAGGTTTTGGTCCGGCGAGATTTTGGGCAGCGAGGTTTTGACCCTGCGAGATTTTGTCCTCGAGGTTTTGGGCGGCGAGGTTTTGGCCACGCGAGGTTTCAGCCCGGCGAGATTTTCTCCCGCGAGGTTTTGGGCGGCGAGGTTTTGGCCACGCGAGATTTCGGGCGGCGAGGTTTTGGCCGGCGAGATTTTGGGCGGCGATGTTTCGGCCGCGAGATTTTGTCCGTATCCCAAGTGGGGCTTTCAAAATTATGTCCAAACATGAAGAAAACGAAAACCGCATTTTTGGAGTTACGTTCCTCTGGTTCTTATGCGACGATTTGTACCTGTATTTATTATGTCTCCTAACAATAACCCGGCCAAATGATATAGTTGATGTTCAAATAGAAGTTTTCTTTTGTCTGTGACCGTCTTAATACAGGATCCAGGCCACTTGGTCAACGTGGCTCCGCGGGATCACTAAAGTGGGATTCGAGGAAGGCAGTATCCTCTTCGTTGTGGTTTATAAAAATATGTAGGAAACTGAATACGAAAAACCAGAGGTGAATGGATGGGTTAAGTATTACGATTAAGGATACAATGTACTGTATATACCAACTAAATATTGATAACGATTTCGTTACACAGGTAGTCCCTTGAGGAAGATCTTACTTTCTATGAATCCTTCGCCGAGGAACCAATAAATTGCATGTTAGCACGCACGGGGATGCGGTGACGCAGTGATACAGCTTCCTTCTGAAGTTTAGACTCTAATATAGGCTTAGTTTCTGATAATTTTGTGTTAAATCAGTCATTTCCAATTCGAAGATCTGTAACGTAGAAATTTTCTTCTCTACTGTCAGAAAATCAGTTGAACTGAAAAGAAGCATGCGTATAAACCTGATGGTGATTAATGCGAAGATGACCAAAGAAACACGAATTCATAAGGTCAAAATTTACGAGTTTGGAATTCACATTTTCCGACATCATCCTTACGAAGTGAGTGCAAATTCCAAAGAATGATGTGAATGTGAAATTGAGTAAGTGTGATGTCAGATTTTTGACGTGAGCGTAATGTCGTAACGACTTCAGGATAGGGCCTGTATGGGACCTTTTATCCATAGCGGTTTGGTTCGCCAATCGCCCGCAGCATTACCCATCGTAGACAGTAGCATTCGTAGACTCAACGGCAAATGAAAAGAGCACTAGCGGATCTATGGAGGCCTAGCAAACGCGTGGTTAAAACCAGCCCGAGTGTGATGTTTTATAAGCGTGAGATCTAGTGATGTGGGTCTAAGGTCGAGTATGTATGATGTCAAAATGATGTGAACTTGCGGTCGAGAGAGCATTGTGTCGAAATGATGTTTAAGTGTGAGGTTGAGTGAGGTTAATATCCAAAGTGGGCACCTTTGAAGGTGACAGGAAAACAATGTATTCTGGAGTTTAACGTTTCTTTCGAGTGTCGAGACTACATGGTAAGCATAACGTGGGAACCTGGCTACACGAACTCCCACTGTGTACCCATATAGCCACACAGGAGCTCAACAACAACGACCGCGGAGTCAATACAAGGGATCTACTATAATGATTTAATTTTCCTTTCTCATTCCAGATGCAGTGAATCACTGAAGTTGAGAAAGCAGCCGCATGTACCTAGGACCTTCATCTACCAACTGGGAGAATCACTCGTAACAGAGATAACAGCAGCGCCTTGTGCAACCCATTTCTTGAGCTCCTGTGAGTGTTACCAACGGACAATATGGAAGTTGATTCTGGGATGACACTTAGTATCTCCCCCAAACCCATTGACGGCTCCGGAGTCGGTACTGTGATTTATATCACTTGAACTGTTGTAAACGACTTCATTTATGCGTATACCTACCATCGCCAACGCGCCTGCTCCCTACGGACGCATCCTCTCGCTACCGCTCGGTACTCCTTGCTGCGCTCCTGCCCTGACTCGGTTAGATATCATTTGTGCTTTTTAGTGGCCACCTAGCGCAAGTTGGTTCGTGTTTTATGCACTTTAATTGTTATGTAATCGTCCACACTGTATATATACTCATCACAACTACAAATAATGAACTGTAATCACTACTAAGTGAGCTAGAGTCACTACCAAGTGATTGGGGGAGAAACTGAATAATATCCGTGATTATGGAGGACAACGCTGGACATCTTGGATACTGTTGAAAACGGGCGCGGCCGCTGTTGAAATCCATAGGCGATCTGTGGCAGTGTGTGAAGGACATGCACCGTCGCGGAAAACAGTGTACAACTGATTGAGTTGTTGATTTTGAGTTTAACGTCCCTTTCAGCAGCGAGGCTATATGAGACGGAACCTACTGATTAATATGGAATACGAACCACATGAGCTCCCGCCGGGAATCGAACCCAGCACTCCCACACCAAAGAGAGCTCCTCCATGGCTAAGCGGTTAGCGTAGGCGCCTTTGGCGTGGGAGACCCGGGTTCGATTCCCGGCGGGAGCTCATGTAGTTCGGATTCCACGTTAATCAGTAGGTCCACGTTTCATATAGCCTCGCTGCTGAAAGGGACGCTAAACTAAAAATCAACGATCAATCATCATCCCACACATAAGATGCGTACGCTAACCGCTTAGCCACGAAGGAGCTCAGTGTACAACTGGGTAGAAGTTGGAGTGGGTATAAATTTGGGTACCCAACAATTATGTCATTATAAACTGTGCCCATAAATTTTTAGTTTACAAGAAAATAGTAACAGTAATTACCATTTAATACCATTTATTTAATGACCATTTTGTAGAGGCCACCTGGCTCACTTTTTACAACTTTGACATTCTTCATTGTCTTTACTCACTAAAATTCAAATGAAGTAGAGATTGAGCCTAGCAAAAAGCCTTAGCACATATTGTTGCAAAATTCTAACAACACTTTGTGCCATTACTAGTGCGTTAGAAGGAACTATCTAACTTCTCAGTGCGTTAGCATTGAGAAAGAAGTTTTAGGATTTGCGATTTAGAATTTAGATTCCTGGGCTCTCGGCATCTTATGGCCGTTTAGCCCGTCAGGTTTGAGGGATGACGTCCCTCGGCGAGCACACTATCCGAGGAAAGGGAAGGAAGAAAGGATTGGGGAAGGAAGGAAGCGGCCTGGGACCTATAAATTAGGTATCACCCGGCATTTGCCTGGTGTGATGAGATAAACCCAGGAAAACCTCATTCAGGGTGGCTGGCCTGAAAAGGTGTTTCACACTTTTTCGACCGAGTGCCCCCACCGGTAATCGAACCCGGGACCGCTCACACCGAAGGCAAGAGGGTTAGCGACGCTACACGGGGACACGAGAAAGTAATTTTGAAAACAAACAAAATGACTAGATGAGGGATTCAACTTCAGGAAGTCCCGATTACGAAGAGAGAATTTACAACTTTTCAGTCACACTTATTTGGAATATGTGATTCAGAATAATAATAATAATAATAATAATAATAATAATAATAATAATAATAATAATAATAAACTGCGTTTCCTCTGACTCACATGAATATATAAAACAGTGCTCTTAAGACCAGTGGTTCCCAAATTTTTGGAACCTGGGCTCTACACGAATCGTAGAATTGAAGACCTCGGTGCAAGAAGGGGACGACTCCAAACAAAACATTGATAAAAATCAATTTATTATACTTTCGCCTCCAAACTTCTTGTAAAGAAAGGTTTTACTCCTATGATAATACATTTCTGTACCAAAAAAAAAAAAAAAAAAAAAATGGAGGCTAAAGTAAAATAAATTGATTTTTAACAATGTTTTGCTTCAGTCCTGAACCAAATGTAAAATTGGAATTGTTCCCTTCTTGCGCCGAGGACTTCAATTGTTTTCCCTCATCTGTGAAGCATCAGAAAAATTCGGTGCGATCCCTGCAGCTGTCTTCCGAACGCACACTTGAGAAAAACTGGAACAGCAGATGTGTACCAAAATCGTTGCTAAACTTGAAGAACATGGCAAACGATCGAAAGAAAAAACAGCACTTAAAGAACTGTAACACGATCACTAACAATTATTCATATTAAAGAATAACAATATAATAGCAAAAATATAAAATAACGACAACAATAAAAACAAAACGAAATTAAACGGCAATTCGACAACACTGCAGCCTGAGGTAATGTATAGCGAGAGAGATGACACTGGCAAAATTTCATAGGTGAGGGTTGACGACTGGAAAACATTCTCACGTTCTATTGGGTGGTGAAATTGGAAAATTTAAGTCAAGCTTCACGACTCCTCGCGATCACTTATAATTATACTTAATGATTTTTAAATTCTAAACTTTCATGACACTGACAATGATAATGCGCGACACACCAGTTGAGAACCACTGCTTTAGATCATAAATAGCCGAATATATTCCAAACTACAATGGTACAGTGATTTCACTTATAATATGTGATAAGAATTCATATTTGCTACTGATATCTCATACTTAGAACCACTGATTCATTTTGCATACAAATTCACACTGGAAGACTTCTATTACGTTCTGATAAATAAGACCAGAGGTGGACAATGGACACTACAGAAAGGTCAAGTGATCTAAAGTGAGCAGCGTACAATACATGAATTGAAGAGCATGCGACAGCAATATGAAGCTTTGTGTAGCCAATTTGCACAATGCTGAACAGAATGCTAAATAGAGGATCCATTCATGCTCTCTAAGCCTTCAGTTGCTCGAACCATTCCTTCCCCTAAAGCACTTTTTTTTTTTTTTTTTTTTTTTATAGTTCCTCTGAACCGAACTAATGGACTATCGGAAAGACCGCTGTAAAATTCACGACAAAGAAGCCTCCATGCTCTCAAAGTTTCAAGAGAGAGCCTACGACCATCTCATGAATTACACAAACACTGTTGCCCACGTTACTGATTTACAATCACCACAAAAATAAAACACGGGCATCATTCTCATTCGAAGACAAAACATTGACCACAATGGAAACGCTTAGAAATACTCCGAAAGGAAGACTGTTCAATATTGGAAATCTCTCTTTCTTTGTTTCTTTTCTGGCACTTTAATAACAAATCGATTGACTGGAACGTAATGGCCTCTCATGTAAGTTTAAATAGCTTCTAAAATAAATGGAGCTCGACTTTCTAAAGAACTGTTGATTGAATTTCACACTTACCCACTATGGTAAACTGCAGACTTCTCGTTATGCTCTTTATAATTTGTCTTCTGAAGATTTGTTAACATCCAAATAACAATGGATTAATAAAATAATTTTGGAAAGCCGCTGTGGCGTATGCAAAGGGTGTTTCGGAGTTTTACTTACACTTTAAAGAGATATGTGCAACGGCGCCGATCTCTTTGTAAATGGGGGAAGAGGCATTCAGATACAGAAGGCATAACATGAGGATTTTAACACAAATTGCATTCAAATTATGAAAAATATTGTATATTCATAAATAAAATGCGGGAGCCCGCATGAGCTTTGGGGGGCTCCGTCCCCCCTGCCCCCCCTTCACGATCGGCGCCCTTGGATATGTGCAGTGGAGATCGTATACAAACCGGAGATGGAATGGATCAGTGGGTCTTGGGTCAAAAGAACGTGACCCACTGCGACCGAGCACTCACTGTGACCGACTATGACCCACCGACCCACTATGCTCAGTGCATTGTAGGCAGCATCTTCTGAACACTGGTGAATTTGTCTACGTTTTACTTTCAAGGCCTTTATTTTTCTTCGAATTTCATTTGTTTCTATTTATTTACCTGAGATAAATATATCTAACATTAAATGAGAGAAAAAACTTCAGGCACTTTTGGATTTGATATTCGTAATTGTAATAGTAGCAATAGGACTTACTACTTGGCTTTCGAGACACAGTCGAATTTTACAATTTGTTCCCCTTTATGTTGGCCTACATTACTTTGAGACTTTAAATTGCATCATATTTTCCACTGAAAATTATTCGTAATTCAAGAAGGAAATAATTATATATGATAATTAAATTGAAATTCATCGTAATATGACCCATGACAAACTCTTTACTATTTTATATCCTGAAGATCAGATCCACCACTGTTGTAACAGAGCGGTGTTTGAGCGATTGACCGTAGAAATTCAAATCCGATAAGTGATAATTTTACAGTCTTGTTTTATTAAAGTGTGAACTCTTTATTCAGTTAAGAGGTGGGCGTGGATCATGGATCAGAATTGATGACGATGGGTTTTGGTTGATGGTGGGTCAGCGGATCATGGGTCAGGTTTTCATAATATGAAATTTGGAGCTTGAACTCCCTGTTTTGACGAACTTCTGCGTATGCCACTGGTAAGCCGTATAATGCGTGTAGCTATCAAATGAGCTATTTTCCTTAAAATGTAGAAAACTTGGAGTCTGTAAATTTCTAGGCTAAATGGAATACCCACACAGTATGAAACAGCTTGTTACTTTATTAAATAATAACGTAAAAAGTAGCTGAATTAGTTTGTGAATTTCTGATACCACTTATTACCATGTTGTTTATTTCTTTATTTAACCAACTTCTAGAGAGAACCTTCAAGCCCAATTCGACATTGCAATCCTTAACAATATTTACGGATGTCATACTGGCAATTTGCCTGGTGAAACTGAGGGAAAGCTCTGCAAATAATTCAAATTGACTAATACGGGGTCTGAAGGAAGATCCTGCCGATAATAAAAAAAAAGAATGCTGGCCAATAGGCAAACTACTTACTTATTAAAGTTCGAAACAGTGATAAGAAGAAGCTTGCTGCTATAGTGGACAACCATTAATCTCTTATCAGTGGTAGAGCGTTCACCTCTGGTGCTTGGGGTCCCGGGTTCGATCCCAGTCCCCGCCAAGTGAACTTTGTGGTGGACAAACCGTGTGCGTGGGTTTTCTCGGGGTTCTCCCGTTTCCTCCCACTTTCTTCATTCCACCATTTTCATTCATCACTCATCATCACCGTCTCCTTTAGCCTAACCGGCATAACCATGGGACGTAAATCATTTTCATTTCATTTCATTTTCATTTCATTAATCTCTTAATGTTAAAAGAATAATTAGAGAGTAAAATTTCTCATCAATATTATATGACAGGTAATTTAAATTAACCTCCAATTTTTACAGAAAAATTCTAAAAAAAAATGCAAAGGAAAAAAAAATTACTGAAAAGTTACGCAGAATACCGAAGATTGCTGAACCTGCCTTTGCACGAGAAAATTAGTCTCACTTTTGCATTATAATCCTCTTGTATAGGTGATTATACCTTGAATCCGGTTACTGTATACACAGGACTTGAAACTTAATGAAGCTATTCTTGGAATGCTATATACTTATATTTTAAAAAAGAAACAAAGAAAAACTACCATAAGTGACCGTTCTTGACTTGTGAAGAATAAGGCGTGATAAATATAAAACAGGAAATGCGAATGTTGTAGAAATCCCCTCCCTCTCCTTTACGGATGAAAAACTACAGTTAAAAATCTGGCTCAGAATAGGTAAGGGTGGATGCGTCAAACCAAACGAAAGATTGCTCATCTGAAATGATGATGATCCCATTTCAGAAGCGTACTTTTGGAAAACGCTGGCACATATGTTCGGTCATTTTCAATGAAGAGATTGTGTACTGAATTTCACAACTCCAACTTAAGTAAATCCCCACAAAAGGCACATTCTGAATCAAGAAAGTGAAATATAAATATTATGATAATTTTTCCCTTTCCTCCTTAAGAGTATGTTTTCGAAAACGCTTTAACACGTATTCCCTTCTTGTTAGTTACGGATTATATATACCGAATTTCACACTTCCAACGTAAGGAAATCTTCACATTCGGCATTTCTGGATAAAGAAAAGAAAATTTGAAAATTACAGACATGTTACCCTTCGGAGTGAAACTTTGAGGAAAAAAATAAAGCATTCCCTTATTTTTAATAAAGAGTTTATATGCTGGGAAGAGTTCATCTTTCTAACGAGATACTCATTTATTGACGGGAAATGTAAATCCCCTTTGTTATCCCCTCTTTCTAGTGCGGGGACCACCCATAGGTCCTGCTGGATCGAAAAGAGTAAATTATTACTGGACTTTGTCTAATGGTACTAGTGAATGATTTCTGGCTTTGTCAAATGTTCTGAAGACCGTGAGTATTTTGGCAATATGGCCGTGAAGGTCAAAAGTTCGCGGAAAAATTACTCTATATCAGAAATCTTTAAATATATTTAAAACGATTGAGTGTTTTTTTAAAAAAACAGCCTCTTACAAAAGTTATCCAGAATTAAATTTTCAGTAAATTCACTATTTTACTTTTGTTCAGTGGCGTAGCGTGATCAAAAACTTGGGGGACACTGTTTCCTAAATATCTGATAAATATCTGGACCATACAAATATCCATATGATAAAGAGGTAAGTAGATATTTCAGGGGAGAAAATTGGGGACACGTACCTCCCTGTTCCACCCTCCACGACGCGACACTCTTGTCTAAAACTTACCTTTATTGCAAAAAATGCCCGTAAAATTAAATGCTGATATATATATATAACGTGCACGTATACGCTAATTTTATTTTATTTACCTTTACGATATTTAGTTAAATGTAAGTCACTGTAATTTATCAGAGGTTTTATTTCATTTAGTAGAAGTAGTCGTACTGTATTTAGTAAAGCCAGTGTTAACTAGTTCTTTTCGTACATAATTACATTTTTTTAATATTCTCGCTTATTACCGTGTTAAGTTTGATGTTATACACCCTGATATTTGTTTATTATTTTTTAAATTGTATCTTTTGCTTTCTCTCCCATCACTTCAAATACTGAAAACGCTGAACATACAAAGACCTTATTTCCATTTTCCTTTACAAGGTACATTAATTTGGAATACAATTGCAATCGATAAACAAATAAAGTAATACTGATTGTTATTTAGTTTAGAATATATACATTTTGCACGAATAGGTGTATATAGATGTGATTTATAAAATAGACGTGACTCGATAACATCAAAATTACGAAAAAGGAGCTTTGTATTCGTTGCTTTCACAACTGCAGAATTGACAACAAGACATGACATTAATGCGACACTTACAAGATGTGTTTCTTGCGCATTTTTTTGAAAGTGCGGGGAATGGGAAGGCGATAGGAAGAGTTCTAAGTGTCATTTCTGGAATCCATTCGCCATCATTGTCTCTGAATCCATACTGAGATGGATCGATTCTGGGGCTTCATCAAGTATGCTGTACCAATTGCAGCACTTGAAGTAAGCTCTTCTGATGTGAAGATGTATCGATGATGAGGTTGGCGGTAATTGGGAGAAATCCAGAAGCTTCATGCGATGATATTGTTGAATTCTATATTTATCCATCGATGAGAATTTACCTGGCACCATCTGCACTAGAAAGGTTTCTGCACATATTATCATAGCTTCTGACAGTTTTTCTTTTCCGAGTTCAGTCAGATATTGTGCCATGTTCTTTGCAGTGAGAACAGCACAATGCTTAGTGCCAACTTTGTTACAGTGTTACATTCAGTTAGATTGTGGGCTGCCGGTAAGATATCAATCACAGGACTCCGCAAACATTCAGCAAGAATATGGATGGAGACATACCGTGAAAATCCCAGCCCCACATAATACCCATAATTCTACTAATCCGTGACCTCCGAAGTCTTTCTGGTAATAATATAAGACACAAATGAAGGCATCAGGATCAGAGGATGCAAAAATTAGGGGCTTAATGCTCGAGTTGGAGACTGCATGCTTAATAAGAGAAAATATCCTCTCGTCAGCTTCTTTCAGCTTGTATTGCAAATCAGGAACATCGTTTATTTCCTGATTTAATATGCAAATTCTTTTCCCATAAACTTCTAATCTATCAACATACACATCCATCCCTCACAATTCATGAGTGTTTCATCAAATAGTCAGCGAAAAACATTGGCAGTCTGTATTTATTTTGGAAAGATGCCCAGAATGCATGTATCTTTTGGCATTGGGGTTCTTGCGCCATAGTAATTTCAATGCGTTGACTGTTAACGCATACTATTCTGTAGATTAGCTATTATGTAGAGGATACTATTCTGTAGATTAGCACCACATCTCACCGTTTTGCCCTCGGATATCTGTTGATTGACAGGCGGAAAGAACCGTCTATGGATTAAACTTTTAATAGGAAATGCTGACTGTAACAAACAAATTCTCGATTCACTCATATTAAAAAAAAAAAAAAAATGGTTATGCTACACTTAAAAGTGTAAGATGGTCTTTCGTCAAAAATAAAAGCAGTATTTTTATCTTGTACTAATTTTAAAGATTAGATTTAATGTACATAGATGCATGATAGGAATACTCATATAAGTAGCGTAACTCATGCAGGATTTATGTTTAAAAGTACTAATGTAGACACAAAAATATGCTTCACTCTTATAAAATTTCGGTTGATAAGTACGAATTGTCTCTCTAAAGCCTCCTAAAAAATCCCTAGCATGGCACCACTACTTGTGTGTGATAACTGGCAATAAGTTACTTCAAGTTACACTACCAACAGATGCATATCATTTTAACCTGTTGAGAAAAGGTGATAAGGTGTTCACACATCTTCACGAATATTGAAGAATGACATGCACATCACGACATCTTCAGAGTAAAGCAGAGACTTCGGACTGAAGGATTTCAGAAGAAAGTTAAGAACTAAAATCAAAAGAAAAGAAAGAAATGCATTGTTAATGGATGCTTGTGGTTGCAGTGATAAAATGTATTTTGTATTATACACGAGCACTTCGAATAACGTGAGTTTTGTTCTACACTTTTACGAATTGGCGATAGGTTTGCCAACCCAATATTTTAAAAGTAACCAAATAAAAGCAGTAAATAGCGCTATGAATGTATGGATGGAATTATTGTATAAATCGAGTTGAGTATTGGTTTGTGATATGACGATTCTTCTTTCTTTCCGTCTTTTTTTCATTTATATGGGATCGTCGTTTCTGATGAGTCTTCTCCACAAACCTCTGTCGCTAAATTCTTTCATTGTTAGACTTTTCTCCCTTACCCATTTCCTTCTTGATCTCTTTCTACCTCTCTTCCCACCATCAACTTTGAAATGAAATAAAATATTTTAGTTTAACGTCGTACAATGATGCCTGTTAGGCCAAGTGAGACACATGATTAAGGCAATGTGAATGACGGAATAATTAGTGGAATCAGAATGTAGGAGAAAACGAGTGTGCCCGAGAAAACCCACGGATTCTATGTTGTCCACCACAAACTTACTTGACCGAGGATTGAAGAAGGAATCTCAAAGGTAAGTGCTCTACCACTGAACCACCGTGACTCCCACGATCCATTATCATTGCCATCACTCTTCCGACCACATAGTCGTTTGTTCTCCTTAGATGGCCATCCCACTGCACTTTTCTTTCTTGGACCTTCTTAGATATCTTCATAGCCTTGATTGTTCCATCACTCTCTCTCTCTCTCTCTTCTTGTTATCCCACACATACAGCACAGAATTCTCATTTCTGTAATATTCAACCTATTTTCCCATGTCCTCTTTATTGGCCATGTTTATTAACTACAATTGAAGACCAAGGGAACGAACACAGTGGTAGATCATCTCCGGTGCGAGGAATACCTGGTTTTATCCCAGGTCACGTGAATTCGATGTGGACATTGTGCTCGTGAGTTCCTCCGGTTCCTCTCACATTATCATTCCACCAATTTTAAAAACATCCATTTTCATTAGTTATTTGTCTCCATTAGCCTAAAGGACAAAATCTTGAGACATTAAATTAAAGAACTCATTGTTTACAATGAGAAACGAGTAATCATGACATGAATGGTAAAATATATCAATAGGCATGCCAATTGGTCACAATCAGCGACAAAGAAGTCATAGAATACCTCATTAAGTCCTTGACTATGTCAACCGGTCTTACTGGGGCTTATTTTAAATTTCATTTTAAAGGTTAGTAGGCCTGACAAAACGTAAAATATTCGGGAACAGAAATTGTTAATATATTAGAAAAACAAATTTTCAGTCAGGGGGCGTTGTAGCTCAGTGGTAGAGCGTTCACCTCCGGCTTGGGGTCCCTGGTTCTATCCCAGCTCGCGCCCTGTGGATTTTTGTGGTGGACAAACACCGTGCTCATGGGTTTTCTCGGGGTTCTCCCGTTTCCTCCCACTTTCTTCATTCCACCATTTCACTCATCTCTCATTATCACCGTCTCCTTTAGCCTAACCGGCATAACCGTGGGACGTTAAACTTAAAGATTTCATTTCATTTCATTTTCATTTCAAATTTTCAGTCTACTTAGTAATTGGTACTATGCAGAAGCATCCAGTAATGTAACAAAAAAAAAAAAAGAAAGAAAAGAAAACAGTGGCAGATCGAGCGAGGTCCCCCAGTTTTTTGAGTGACAAAAATAATTTAAGCTGCTATTTAGATATATTTGAAAATTTATAGTAAACTCATGACACACCAATCAAAGTCTGGAAACCCTGCTCCCGCCAAGTGAAATTTGTGGTGGACAAACATCGTGTGTGAGGGTTTCCTCGTGGTTCTCCCGTTTCCTCCCACTCTCTTCATTCCACCATTTCACTAATTTCTCATTATCACCGTCTCCTTCAGAATAGCCGGCACAATCGTAGGACGTAAAACTCAAAATTTCATTTCTTTTCATTTCAATGTCTGGAGACTGGTTGCTCTCCCAGTTTTTTTTTTTTTTTTTTTTTTTTTTTAACCTTCTAGATCAACCACTGGAAAACAAAAACCACTATTTTATTCATTAAACCATTTTCAAGATATAGCCAGAAGGACCAAATTACATTGGAATAATTAAAAATCAACAAATTATAACAACGGAAAAAGAAGTGGGACGACTTGGGTCTGGTAGAACTGAGAAAGAACTAAAGAAAAACAACCCAAGATACGAGAAAAACGGATTCGAATTCCGGATACTTTTCTTGTCAAGCAAGAATACTAACCAATTCTTATTTTATAAAGCAAATAACTGAAGATCGGAATGCATCCCATTCTCCTTTTTTTCATCAATTTTTAGTTTTATATTTACATACTATAAGTACATACCGGTAAGCATTTTTCAAGGGATTTTTGCTCTACATATTTTTAAACATCTTATTCAAACGTCAGGGACAGGAAAACAGAAAAATCAAGGAGATCCAAGTGCCCATGCTCTACAGTGGAACTCGAACCCACAGAGAATTGCGTCTCAATCGGCTGCGGCTTTACGGCCACTATTAGCCTTGAGGGCTACTCGACATTACCAAAGTTCAAGATACAGGTGTTTGGCCATTTTACATTAAAGAGGATTAGTTAACAGCGAAATTTGTAATGATTTGGTAGGAAGCCTGGAAGGATACGAGGTGTGATCAAAAAATACGGTGAATAATTTTATTAGAAACAAAGTAATAAGTTTACATGGAATTCGATTTAATCTCCTTCAAAGTTCTGTCTTTGACTAGCATTGTACTTATCCCAACGTTGAATCCATAACTGGGAGCATTTCTAGACGGCTTACACTGATTTTGACATTTAGTGTGCTTCTTTGGCACATTTTAGCAGTGCCGTGCTGTGGAAAATCAGCGCCCGAGGCGAGAGTATATGACGGCGCCCCCATACATATAAGTTAGGTCGACAAGCCAGCCGCGAAGCACCACCATGATTGGCGCGAAACGTAAGAAAATTTTCAAAAATAAACCCTGCTTTTCCTTGATTTTGAGTACTTTTCATTATTGTTTTACTTTCATTTTATATATGTGCACAAGCATTATCCTAACATGAGTAACATTATAAGACCACTTTCTAAAGCAGCAAGAGAATTTAAGTACATACTAGTAATATTCGAAGTAATTTAACCTCTCTCTCTTTTTCTTTCCTTTTCTTTTCCCTTCCGAATTTTGCACCTCCATACTTCGGTGCCTGGGGCCGTCGCCCCGCTCCTCCCCCCTCCCGCGGCACGGCACTGCATTTTAGCAGCTTAAAACAAAATCTAATGTTGGAGCGCGACAAACATTCTTAACATGTCCTCACTCTTCTGCATCTGGAAGCTAACTAACATGTCACAACTCGTTCAACCTCGACACTGACTGAGCCAAAGATTTAGGCTACCGCGCGTACTAGCAGTGATGCCAACCTGTGGAAAAATTCCCATATCGTGGGAGTTTTTGAACTTATTTTCTCGGAAAGGGATAATAAGCAGCATATATGGGATTTTTCGAGAAGATCGAAATTTACGGCTTATTCATTTAAATATTATAAAAACTGACTAACACAAAGAAATTTAATTTTTAATATTACTGCATACTTTTAATTAGTATAACGTGGGAAATTCACATATAAAATGGGATTTTTTGCCTCTCGACAAGGGATTTCATATTGTTTCCGGTTGGCATCACTGCGTACTAGTTGAAACGGATACAACATAGCTAGATGGCGCTATGCAGCTACCTTCACCGTACTTTTTGATCACACCTAGTAATGTGGTAAGAGTTCCATTTCACCACTCATTTGGGGGGGAATGATGAAAACCACTGAAATCCTCAGCCAGGATGGTAAGTTACAGAATTTGAACTCGGACCTTTTTGATTCCGACGCAATGATGCTTAACAGTTTTGCAAATAAGGATAAACACTGCGACTTTTAGATATCTAAACCACAGGAATTATAACTACGAGATTAAACGGCAATTAGCACATTGTATGGCCAAAGTTTTTTTTCTCTCTCTCTCTTCTTTCTTTCTTTTTTCCTCAAAGCTGCAACAGATAAAACAGAAGGACACAGCCAAACAAATCTCAAAGATGCATATCGGACACAAATTAGGCACAGGACTCTCACCATTCTCCATAATTTATGCGCTAACACAGAAACAAAGGGAGACTTGTTTGTTTGTCACGAGCAAACTAATTAGCCCCTTACCCTTTTCAGTTTTGTGGAAAAATGAAACCATAAAAAAATCTAATTTAATTGCGTGAGAGCATGCTTTGATTTGAAAATGAGATACGATCTTTGACAAATTCATAACGCCAACCTAATTCGTGCTTCAACTTTTCTTTTTTAAAAGAAAGAAAGAACTACGAAGAAATCTCAACACACACACACACAAAAAAAAAGAAAAAGAAAATGAAGTATTTCCCTTTGATTTTCTAAATCTATTCTCAGATAAATAATTAATATCTATTTGTAGACTGCATTTACGGTTCTTCACAAATAACTCATTACGAGAAACATTACAGCATGATAAAAGTTCATACGGAATACTTTACTGGATATCTAACATTCTACTGTTTTCGCCTGCAGAAAATATTACCATATAAATTAATGAAAAAAAAAAAAGCTCCCTGCACAGCCAACTAGCTTATGTATTTGCCTTTACCATATGATCCGGATTCGATTTTTCACTGAAGTTCCTTGTCTACTAAGTTAATGACTCCAATACAAGGTACCTACACATTACTCATCTAAATTACACGATCTCTCATTAATACTGAACAGAAATAAGTATATTGCCGCCATCTGAAAGATTAATATTTGTAATTTTATAATTTAAATATACTCGAAGTGCGTTCCACGTGTAGCAGTGTAGATTTCTAAATAGTATTCCCATTTCTTTAACAAATCCCGTTTTCTGTCACGTTCCCTTTCGCAATTCCGCCTCTTTGGAAGTGCAGAGATGTAAACGGACGGAAAGACGTGCTCACGGAACAGTTATAAGGTTTCTAGCGTGTTTCTAATAACCTATAGATCTTATTAACATGTAACAAGTTTCCATGGAAGTTGTTCAAGATGGAATACTGGCATAAAGAATGATCCAGGTTGAAACATCCAACTATTGAATCGAGTCCACCATAGGAGATCGTCCAATCAGAGACAAAAATAGAAAGGACGAGTAGTTTGTGTTTCTAAGAGCTTCTGCATTCAATGAACTCCTTCAGAAACAATGAACATCCATTCTCGAGCCTAGAATCCCGCTGTAAGAGAGTCGACAGTCATCTGACCTTGGATGGACAAACAAACATGTAAGTACCATTCTAATAAATCTTACCTAAACTGGGCCTTACGAAGATGAAATGAAATCTTTAAGTTTATGTTCCACGGTTATGCTAACTAGGGTAAAGGAGACGGTGATGATGAAAAATGAATTGAATGATGGAATGAAGAAATTGGGAGGAAACGAGAGAACTCCGAAAAAACCCAGGCACACGGTGTTTGTCCACCACAAAATTCACTTCGCGCAAGCTGGGGTCAAACCAAGAACCCCATGCACCAAAGGTGAACGCTCTACCACTGAGCCACTGCGGCCTCTTGGACCTTATGAATGTAGCTGTTGGATACGACTACACATATGACACTTTACCTTAAAAAAAAAAAAAAAAAAAAAAAAACTAATTTCACTTCCACAATCAGTTATCTTAGCCAATGTTCCATGCTATACAAAACGTACTCTTTATTTTTTCTTTAATACATTCCTTAACCTAGTTATAACTTTCGATCCTTCAAGTTTTTGACAACCTACAAGGTCCTGCCTAGTGTAACCGATTTTGTGCTAAACTGGGTTTTTGAAGAATATGTCAATATAAATATTAAGACAGAAAGTGTTAACGAAAATTAATATGAAGGATAGGATTGGTGAAAGAAATACATGGTCCTTGAACGCTGCTATGAAAAGACTCACCGAACATTTTGTAAGGGGAATTTTATTGTACGAAACAAATAAAAAAAAAGAAGGAAAAATGTAACTTTAGTAGAAAGCTTAGAAATGTACAAATAAAGCAAAATGAAAGAAGCGGAAATAAAAAAAGAGAAGAAAATGTTTGGAAAAAGTAGAAGGAATTAAGTGGAAAATAGTAACAACACAATTGAAATTTACCTCATGTTTTAGCTTCAAATCTATGCACAAACTTCACTTTGTAACTTGTCTCTGTGAATGAAAGTTAATTTACTTCAGCAAGAATTTTAAATAAAGCTGAAAGTGTTATAAAAGACATGCGGAAGTTATTTAATAAGACAGAGTTCCTTTTTCACTGCCACATCCTCAATTTTGGAGAAAGAAAAAAAATCGTGAAATATCTTGAACTTAAATTTAACACAAAGCAAAATTGAAAGAGCTAAAAGAAAAATTACTCCACGAAATCAAGCCAAAAGTATCGCATCAGTAAATTCATGGCTTGAGCTTAGAGATGTACTATTTATGTATTGTCTCAAACAATGATAACAGAAATGGAAAAGACATTGACTTCCATATTAAAAAGAACAAGAATTTTCCTTAGTTCGAACTCAATCTCCTAGCCTATGTATTTGTGGTGACTTAACAGTGTGTTCATAGTTTTTAAGGAGCGTCTGCTGTCTCACTAATGCCATTCCAGCAATTTTCACATCTTTGTAACCGGCCAGTTATAAACTTTTTATTTGTGTTGTACTTTGGTTTTAAATTTAATTCTTAAAAATAAACAAAACACGGAAAAAATTCCTTTACACAAATTCAAATAAAAAATCTTAACTATATATAAAACTACATGAGCTGACATAAATTATTGAGCACTTCCTGTAGGGCTACAATGATTAAATTTGTCATGGTTGTAGCTTTCCGGAACTAACCGACACGAAAATTGCCAAAAGTAAATATTTTTAATTTTTAGGGGGTCTAAAGATTCGATTAAGAATTTCCCCATGTTATTTAAATGTGCCTTTTTTTTTACCTATAATCTCATGTTTTAGGTACTTAGAATTGGAATAAAAAAATTGAAATTCGGTATGCTTGTAGTTTTCGTTAGCGTTACCTAAACAAATCAGTAAAAATAAAAAATTCCAAATTTAGAGTGATTTTATAGGGAACTAAAAAATCTTTCCCATGTTATTTATATGGGACGTTTTCTACACCCCAAAATGTTTAGGCACTTCCGGAATGATTAGAGATGAAATTTGGCATGCTTTTAGCCTTTCAGGAGTAAATGACAGGAAAATTGCCAAAACTGAATATTTTTAATATTTTAGGGGTCTAAAGGGGTATGAAGAAATTCCAATGTTATTTAAATGAGCGTTTTCTTCAAATACAAAATCTTGTTGAAATAGGAAAAGAAACGATAGAATTGTGGGTTCAAATGGTGCGAGGACGTAGGTCGAGCAAAGCCGGGAGTCTGGGGGGCGGAGCCCCCAGCTAGCCAAATGCTAGTCTATAATAAAATGCTAAAAATTATTATGTAATTTGTCTGCAAATTCGTTTTATGTGCTAAAAACAGTTTAACTTACATAATGAACTTCCTCATTATGTAAATCTTGCGTTGACAGATTTCTTCATCTAAACCAAATTCCAACTTATACATAAAAACAATTTTCTGAATTATGGCGTGGTTCTACATCACTTTGAGTAACAACCTCAACAACAAAAACAGTATGTAATCTCACAATATTTCCAAGATGGGAGTGTAACCCGACATGCATATATCATTAACAGTCTCAATATAACTAAAATATTAAAAACACATTTTGTCTTCAAACTCCAAACATCATAGTCTTCATCAAATAAAGTTTGGAAAAATTACTATTTTATCAATCTAAACCAAATTGAAAACTTGTGCTAAAATGGAACCTCAAGTAACAATCATAAAACAATATCTTCAACAAAAAACTCAAGTATATACTTAAAAACTTTATCAACTGCCAAAAATGTCTCTACACATAAACCAATTCAGTCCAGATTTAGTCCGTAATCTGAGACTGACAAAGAACAAAACAGAGCTCCTAGGGTCAAGACTGCGTGAAAGAATTTTGTTAGTACGCGGTACGTCCATTACATTTTACAGACAAAGGGACTTGATATTCACATCATATTTTGCTCAAAAGGACTTGTTAGTGTACTGCAGTGATGCACAAGCTTTGATGGGTCAGTTCACTGGATACTGTTTATTGACTCATCTAAAAGAAGCCTGAAGGCAGTTCTCATGCAATGGTAATATGTATGCCTCAATACCTGTCGGCCACTCTGTGCACCTGAAGGAAACATATGACAACATGAAGGTGCTTCTTACTACCATACATTATGAAGATCACAAGTGGATGGTGTGTGATGATTTGGAAGTGTTGGGTATGCTTCTAGGACAACAATCAGGATACACCAAGCTCCATTGTTTCATCTGTGAATGGGACAGTCAGGCTCGTGACAAGCATTGGGAGCAAAAACAGTGACCCCGAAGGTTGGAATTGGTTCCAGGGCACAAAAATATCAAGTGTGACCCTCTAGTGGAAAGAGACAGAATACTCTTGCCACCTCTGCACATCAAGTAAGTTAAGCGTAATGAAACAGTTTGTCAAGGCATTACCTAAGTGTGGTAACTGTTTCAAATATCTATGTAACAAGTTCCCCAATCTGCCAGATGCTAAGTTGAAAGAAGGTGTGTTTACTGGTCCCGACATTCGCAAACTAATGCGGCATGAAGGTTTCCTTCATTCAATGAGTGCCGTGGAGCGAGAAGCCTGGACTGCCTTTAAGTGTGTGGTTCAAAACTTCCTGGGAAACAATCGTAGTCCAGATTATACCGACATAGTTGAAAACATGCTGACGAAATTCAAAATGCTGGGATGCTTAATGAATTTTAAGTTACATTTTTTACATTCGCATCTTGACTTTTTCCCTCCAAATCTGGATGCTGTGAGTGAGGAACAGGGTGAAAGATTCCATCAGGATATTAAGGACATAGAACAACGATACCAGGGCACTTGGGATGTTCGGATGATGGGCGACTATGTCTGGATGCTTCACCGTGAGCACCCGGAAATGCCACATAAGAGGAAAAGCAAGGGCCACGCCATAACCACTAAAAATGCACGGAATGAATGAGCTTAATGCATGTTTTGTATCACATTCTCTGCATGCATCTGTTCACTGTGTGAATATTTCAATATTTTGTTGTTTTAAACTTATATTATATTTCAGCATGATTCGTGTTTCTTATATATATATATATATATATATATATATATATATATATATATATATATATATATATATATATATAGTAATACTTGAATATGTTATTAATGTTGGCAAAGTATATGATTTGTGCCAAAACAGTGGATGATAGGATGTTTTGAGTGCCATTTTCGAATTCAGGAAGTCGAGATACATAAAGAACACCTACTTTTGCCAAACAAGTTATTTTTTATTGTTGCACTGAGTAATTTATGCTCTTAACAAAAAAAACTTTATAAACTGTAAGTGTGACGTTACGTATCTCATCTAATCAATGGACATTGTAAGTGTCCAAAAATCTATATATATATATAACTTGGATTAGATTATAAGCTTAACCTTGTCATAAGTTTTTAGAGGTAGAAGAGATGTCATGTCAGTGCGTAAGCTTAAGAATACATGTCAGTAAGTATCAAGAATCAAGCAATCAATAACATTAATGATCTCTCTCGTGGACTGCTACTGTGCAAACCAATATATCTTCTGTAAATCGTTTAGGAATTAACGTTCTTCAGCAAACGAATCAACGCGTGCCATAAAAGCTCCGATACTGAACTCGAATTATACTCACTGAATTGAACTCTCTTATTTTCTGCTTGGCGCAACGGAGTATTTTTCCGACTATCGACTGGTCATTATTTACGCATGTGGCTTTTAACTGACTTCAAAAGAGAAGTGCATTAACATTTCGACACGTATAAGAGAATTGACTGGAAAGTGCTAACACTGATAGGTATTTAAAAGCGTTCTCCCTATTGTGTTAACTGTTACCAATCATATTACGACTCTTTAATGGCTTCTCTAATATTTATCTACTTTTTTTTTTTTTTTTTTTTAAGTTTAACGTCCCATGATTATGCTAGGAGTCGGTGTGAACAAAATGGAAGAATCCCGAGAAAACAGATGCACAAGGGTACATCTTGTTAAAGTTTCTTTTACGCAATATACACTGATAAGTTAAAGCATTATGATCAACTACGTATCTGGTTTGTCCACCTTTTGACTTTCAGGACAACAGCAATGGGTTCGGCATGGAAGCAACGAGGCCTTGCTTGGTAGATGGTTAGTTGGAAGTGTGTCGCATCACACCTGCGCATATAAGCCACTTAATTCCGCGGAGAGGGCGATGAGCTCGGATCTGACGTTCAATTACATACTAAAGATCTTCAATTGGAAGAGATCGGGTGAGTTTAGGGCTATTGCAGCAATTAAAATTTACCACTGTGCTCCTTGAACCACAACAACACAACGTTGGCCTTATGACAAGGCGCGTTGACCTGCTGAAACTACTCATTTCCAGCTGGAAACATGACCGACATAAATGGGGTACCTGATCAGGAAACGACCTGCTAAAAGCTAGGAGCCGTCATAGTGTTCTCCATACATATTACTGCGGCCATGGATGACCATGCGAAGAGGTTGTCCAAATTATAAATGTGCCACCGCCTGTCTACTATGCACGTTTCGAACAGCTGTTTCCTTGGAAGGCGATAGATTTAACTCTAGCCATCAACGTGAGTAAGGCAGTGTCGTGATTCATCGGATCATGCAACGTTGTGCCATTGATGAGTGGTCCAATGATGATGGGCACGTGCCTATTCTATCGACGATGCCGTGCGTTTAACATTGATACACGTGTAGGATGTCGACTGTGGAGGATCATATTTAACTGTGTCCGCTGAACAGTGTGTCCAAACAAACTCATGCTTTGTCCACCGCTAAACTGTGCCGTTAATTGTGCCACAGTTTGCGACCTACCTTGCTGTACAGAGCTCTACACTCAACATCCTACATTTCTGATGAGGTATTGCTGCCCCACGTCTTGTGTTTTGAGGTTGGTTTCACCGCCCTTTTTTCATTTTTGGAAGACACTCAACACAACAGCTCGTGAATATCCTGACCGATAGCACTGTTTCCAAGATGCTCGTTCCCAGCCGTCTGGCCATCGCAATCTGGTTCCAATCGAATACTAATATATCGTCGCCCTTTCTCAGTCTACGCGCAAGCATCTCACCGGCTAGTCGAGTGAAATCTCTGTCACCGTCTTGCGAGCGGTTCTATGGTGACCTAACGACTTCGTTCAAAACGTAACGGGTTGGCATAATGATTTGGCTGGTCACTGCAATTTCTTCTTAAAGACTATGCCTTTATTTTTACGTTATTGAAAGGCTATATTTTTTAACGAAAAATTATCAACAACAGAACATATTGACTCTCTTCATTCTGACTAATGCTCTCTCTCTCGATATATATATAATAAGCCATTATTAAAACAATCTTTCGTCGTAGATTTTGAACAAGCTTAGGACTGCTGGTACGTATACAAGGTAAAATTACGTACAAGACCCCTCTCTTGAGGTAATCCATTTTATTTTGTCAGTACGAACATGTAAAAAGTGTGTTGAAATGAAATTAGTTTTCGTTTGCATGAAAACTTCACGCAAGTTTTAACTGCAAAATAACAGACTTCATGTTTAGCACCACAAGACACGTAACGAAAAAGGAAAAAAAGAATTTGGATAGATACAATGATTTGTATATTGTACTGTGTAGTACTACTCGTATGATGGTGGTCAAATGTTCGGTTCAACGACCAAGTGCTTTCCCAATGATTGAAATAAAGCTACATAGTACTGTAATAGTAATAATAAAACCTAAGAACAGTATCAGAATAGTACACAGAAAATAGGTGCTGACGGAAATGTTGATAAATTCCTTTAGTTTATTGTACTATATATATATATATATATATATATATATATATATATATATATATATATATATATATATATATATATATATATATATAACAATCGCATCGATTGTATAATCTATACACCAGTGACGGAACGAGTTATAAACTCACTTAACTTGCAGATGTGAAATATAATAAAATAATAGTTATATTGATGCAAACTATCTCGATCTACCTCTTACGACTTCCCGGTCGACGCGTTGGGCAGATGGGCACACCTGATTTAAAAGAACTCCATAAAAGAATAAACAATTTTGAACATAACTGTACCTACTCTAATCATGCTTCTACAAAACGTGGTATAAAATGCTTTCCATCGTTGTGCAAACACGTTTACATGAGCCCTCACCGTTGGTCTTTGGCCAGAAAGCATGCATTTGGTGCGCGTGATTAGGGATGCGCTCGAGTCGAGACATGTCTCGAATCTCGACTCGAATTCGAGTCGAGACACACTTTGTAAAATTCGAGACGAGTCGAGACAAACGTATTTCTCGACTCGAATTTTCGAGTCGAGACACGAGTCGAGTCGAGACGGCTCTTAAAAATCTCGACTCGACTCGAATGTCTCGAAAATCTTTCTATAATTTTTAATATTATTTTGAAGAAAGTATTCACTCAGAAACAGCCTTGAAACCAATTCCAGCTTTTGTTCCTTCAGAAAGGTACAGAACGCATAAAATTAATAGTTAATCTTTAAAGA
The DNA here is from genome assembly GCF_964235325.1 of Thermobia domestica. Classification (NCBI taxonomy): domain Eukaryota; kingdom Metazoa; phylum Arthropoda; class Insecta; order Zygentoma; family Lepismatidae; genus Thermobia; species Thermobia domestica. The sequence goes on from NC_137458.1 coordinate 303,335,547, forward strand.
TCAAGATTTAATTTTCAGCTCAATTCAGTTAATTAGAACTAATAGTTAATGTCGTTGTATTTGGTTGTACTGCAAATGTAATGATAATAATAATAATAATTGATTATCTAGTTTGTATAAAACTATTATCCGTAGTCTAAATCTAGTTTGTATAAAACTATTGCGATAAAGTGAACTTCATAAATTCTCTGAATGAGCAGTTGGTAGTCTATAGTAATTTAGCATAGTTATAATTATTGTATTTCGTTCCCATGAACGCAATAGGGTTACGTAACTTCTGGATTATTCGCTTGCCCAACCATTCTGAGGCTTTAATATGTTGCAGCATATCACGAGCTACGGATAATATATAATGTAACATTTGTTGTACATCACATATTATGATACGAGACTATTTTACATAGTATATCTTATCTAATATAAATAAAATAAAGAGTTTGTTTGTGTGTTTGTCTGTCTGTCTGTGTGCGACCTGGGGACCAGACGAGTGGACCGAGAGTTCCCAAAATTTGGTCACGGGTACCTTAGTCCAAGCCCCAGATCAAGACGAAGCGTTTTTTTTTAAATTTCGAACCAGGGGGGTCTCGGGGGGGGGCTTTTACTGGGACCGACCTGGGGACCAGACAAGTTGACCAAGAGTTACCAAATTTTGGTCACGGATACCTTGGTCCAGGTCTCAGTCTAAGGCGAAGCGTTTTTGTCAAAATTGGAACCAGAGGGTCTCAGGGGGCCGTTTAGCGAGACATGTAGTAAAAGTAATCCAAATTGATCGACAGTGTCAAATCCATAGTTTTCACGGTCGCTGAGATCAATGGTGACACTTCCATCAGCGATGACTTGCAAATTCAGCTACTACTGTATGCGGGCCGGGTGTCAGCGGGTGAGGAATACCGAGACATGTATAAATAGCCCATATTGATTGATACTAGTGTCAAATCCATAGTTTTCGCGGTCACTGAAATGAATGGTGATACTTCCACAGGCGTTGACTTCCAAATACAGCCCCCATGCGAAGAATGGGTATATTAAGCTAGTATTACAATAAACGGACTGCTTGGATGCCAAGAACTAGCACAGATAAGTACCATTCACTTCTATAAATAGGTATTTTTTTAAAAGGGTTTTTGTAAACACTAAGTTATAAAACAATGAACTACATACAGTAGTTATGGTTTTGGTTCCCAACATAAACGAAATATGGATTGTTCATGAGATATTGAACTTCAACTTTCACTCCTGCAAAATTTCAATTTTGGAGTTAGGCCACTTGGCATCAAAGCAGTTCACTGTAAGATAAATACATTCCGCATATTAGTAACATAGTTGTTCAGGGGCCTTCGATTTCCATCCTCTCAAATGAAAGCTGAACGATTGCTTGATACATGCTGACTATATAGGAGAAATAGTGTATTAAGTTTTCGAGCTTTGGTGCGTATCCGTATTTACACTCTGATATAACTTAAGTTCACACTCAAATCGAGCTAATTGTTTAATGCATTTCGAAAGCTTTTGTTTTTATGCAGCTCATTAAGGAAAATCTATTTCATAATCGTAACATTTATGTACTAAGAAACTATGAACGTAAAGTGGACTCGACCTAGCCCCGTGGCCGCTGTGACTCAGTGGTACAGCTCTCACCCTTGGTGTGTGAGGACTCTGATTCTGTGTGTGTGTGTGTGAACTCCGCGGCTAGTGTACGCGTCTTTGCCGTGGAAGACTCGTGTTCAATTCCCGGCGCGAGCTCATGTAGTTCGGACTCCACGTTAATCAGTAGGTCTACATTTCATATATCCTCGCTGCTGAAAGAGACGGTAAAGTCAAAATCAACTCAACAATATATATGTGTGTGTGCTTATGTGAATTTCCTCGTGGCTGTATGGTTAACACATACGCCTTGATCGCGGGAGACTCTGGTTCGATTTACGGTGGAAGCTCATGAAGTTGTTACCGGTATCCCACTTTAAACTGTAGATCCATGCCTCATATAACCATAGATATAATATATATGCCTTTCATACACTTATTTTCCGACTTGGAAGCCATCGAAAATTTCCATACACAGAGTCCCGTAGACCGAAAATGAGAAACATGGGTACAGAGTAAAACAGCCATAGAAATTTAAGCTTTTTAGGCTAGCTTAATCCTTACATATAATGCAACTAGCTTGGCCAAGTTATAATGGAGGAAATGCTATCATTCCAACACTCTGAGAATAGAAAATGTTCGTCAGGCATTACTATCCCCCCTCTCCTGCAGAATGAAAACTCTGACTAAAACTCAATATATATATATATATATATATTTACATCAGCTAATGCTTCTGGCAACAAATACTATTCGAAGCTTTCTTGCACCCACTGGAAAACGTGAAGTATATTAATATTTATTTGCATATATTGTTATTGTAGACTGTTCCCATAATGCCCACCGACTTCGATTTTACAAAATTTGAGAAATAAATTTCACTTTTTATTTAGTGGTCAATTTGAAGGCATTTTGTTATACTACCATTAAGAAACCCATATACATCATATTACGAATCAATCATTATGGAAAATCTCATGTGTGACACGCAACAGTGGTACCAATCTTTGAAAGTTTCATTTACAACTTTTTTCTTTTTTAACAGATTTTGTGAGTAATGGTGCATTCAGTATAAAGGTACAACAAGATATTCTCTTTCTCTCTCTGTCTCCCTGTGTGTGTGTGTGTGTGTGTGTGTGTTTGTTTGTTTCTAGTTTCCGGCGTAAGCGTGTGGATACTACCAGGTATACTTTCGTGCGTACAAATGCTAGTGTGTGTGTGTGTGGCGCGGGTATATGAACTATTAATTGGGATCGCGTAGTGGAACTTATCAATATTAGTACGTACATACAAACGGCTGTTACTTCACACGATAACTTTGGACGAATGCGAATTTTTAAATTCTGCTTTTTGCAATAAATAAGTAGAGTGATTACTCTCGAGGGAGTTCCCCTAAATGGTAGCCCCTACCATGTACAATTAAATCACAAATTGCCGCAATCGTTTGGACATTGTTTGTACAGAAATGTACAGGCCAAATTTTCGTTTGTACACTATTAGGGGCGCCGCCAGAACGAAAATAATTGGGGCTGTTTAACTGGTAGCCCCCCCCCCCACCAACATGTTCTATTCAATCACTAATTATCGCAATCGTTTGTACTTCGTTTGTACAGAAATGTGCAGGCGAAATTTTCGTTTGTACACAATTAGGGGCGCCGCCAGAACAGAAAAAAATGGGGGCGGTCTAAGTGGTAGCCCCCCACCATGTCCAATTGAATCACAAATTGCCGCAATTGTTTGTACTTCGTTTGTACAGAAATGTGCAGGCGAAATGTATGTTCGCACGCAATTAGGGGCGCCGCCAGAACGAAAAAAATTGGGAGCTGTCTAAGTGGTAGCCCCCGACCATGTCCTATTCAATCACAAATTATCGCAATCGTTTGTACTTCGTTTGTACAGAAATGTGCACCCGAAATTTTCGTTTGTACATAATTAAGGGCGCCGCCAGAACAGAAAAAAAATGGGGGCTGTCTAAGTTGTAGCCCCCCCCCCCACCATGTCCAATTCAATCACAAGTTGTCGCATTCGTTTGTGCATCGTTTGTACAGAAATGTGCAGGCGAAATGTTAGTTTGAACAAACTTAGGGGCGCCGCCAGAACGAAAACAAAGTGGGGAGCTGTCTGAGTGGTAGCTCCCCCCACGATGTCCAATTGAATCACAAAGTATCGCAATCGTTTGTACATTGTTTGTACAGAAATGTGCAGGCCAAATTTTCGTTTGTACACTATTAGGGGCGACGCCAGAACGAAAACAAATTGGGGGCTGTCTAGCTGGTAGCCCCCCACCAACATGTCCTATTCAATCACAAATTATAGCAATCGTTTGTACTTCGTTTGTACAGAAACGTGCAGGCGAAATTTTTGTTTGTACACAATTAGGGGCGCCGCCAGAACAGAAAAAAATTGGGGGCTGTCTAAGTGGTAGCCCCCGACCTTGTCCTATTCAATCACAAATTGTCGCAATCGTTTGTACTTCGTTTGTACAGAAATGTGCACGCGAAATTTTCGTTTGTACATAATTAAGGGCGCCGCCAGAACAGAAGAAAATGGGGGCTGTCTAAGTGGTAACCCCCACCATGTCCAATTCAATAACAAGTTGTTGCATTCGTTTGTGCATCGTTTGTACAGAAATGTGCAGGCGAAATGTTTGTTTGAACAAACTTAGGGGCGCCGCCAGAACGAAAACAAATTGGGGGGCTGTCTAAGTGGTAGCCCCCCCCCATCATGTCCAATTGAATCACAAATTGTCACAATCGTTTGTACTTCGTTTGTACAGAAATGTGCAGGCAAAATGTATGTTCGTACACAATTAGGGGCGCCGCTAGAACGAAAACAAAGTGGGGGACTGTCTAACTGGTAGCCCCAAACCAACATGTTCTATTCTATCACAAATTATCGCAATCGTTTCTACTTCGTGTGTACAGAAATGTGCAGGCAAAAGTTTCGTTTGTACACAATTAGGGGCGCCGCCAGAACAGAAAAAAGGGGGCTGTCTAAGTGGTAGCCCCCCACCATGTCCAATTCAATCACAAATTATCGCAATCGTTTGTACTTCGTTTGTACAGAAACGGGCAGGCGAAATGTTTGTTTGTTCACAATTAGGGGCGCCGCCAGAACGAAAACAAAGTGGTGGCTGTCTAAGTGGTAGCCCCCGACCATGTCCAATTCAATCAGAAATAGTCGCATTCGTCTGTACGTCGTTTGTACATGAATGTGCAGGCGAAATGTTTGTTTGTACACAATTAGGGACGCCGCCAGAACGAAAACAAAGTAGGGTGATTTCTAAGTAATACCTCCCCACCATGTCCAATTGAATCACAAATTGTCGGAATCGTTTGTACTTCGTTTGTACAGAAACGAGCAGGCGAAATGTTTGTTTGTACACAATTAGGGGCGTCGCCAGAACGAAAACTAAGTGGGGCTGTCCAAGTGGTAGCCCCCGACCATGTCCAATTCAATCACAAATTGTCGCAATCGTTTGTACGTCGTTTTTACAGAAATGTGCAGGCAAAATTTTCGTTTGTACACAATTAGGGGCGCCGCCAGAACGAAAACAAACTGGGGGCTCTCTAAGTGGTAGCTTCCCACCAACATGTCCAATTGAATCACAAAGTTTCGTAATCGTTTGTACATCGTTTGTACAGAAATATGCATGCGTAATTTTCGTTTGTACACAATTAATGGCGCCGCCAGAACAAAAACAAAGTGGGGCTGTCTAAATGGTAGCCCCCACCATATCCACTTCAATCACAAATTATATCAATCGCTTGTACATCATTTGCACAGAAATGTGCAGGCGAAATTTTCGTTTGTACTCTATTAGGGGCGCCGCCAGAACGAAAACAATGTGAGGGATTGTATAAATGGTAGAAGCATTAAAAAATGTGTCACATTTATGGAGTATTTTTCTAACAGGACTTTGTTCACACTATTGTGTGGTTTGGTTTGTTCACACTATCGTGTGATTCACTATATTGATCTTATCCTAACGATGATGGAATTAAATGTTTTTTTTTGTTTTTTTATATTTATATTTATACTTACAATCATTATTGCTGAGTTAGTTTTTCACTCCTCGGCTCTTATTATTAAACTTATTCATTATTTCTTACGTGAACTGAATCCTTATGAGAAAAATGTATTTTTTTCTTTCTATCTTGCGCAGAAACCGTTATTCTCATCTCGTACAGGAAATTGATAAGTGGAAGATATAACAAATTCACAAAGTAGACTGTTAAAGGGAAAATTATAACACAGTATTTTGTTTTATTTGATCATCTTCATTAAACTCATTTTGCAGAAACTATAGAATGCATGGTGAAGTATTTTGGTGCATTCAGCATTCTGATTTACGAGTAGAGTTGCTAACTGGCCGGAATTTGCTGTAATTTTGATTAAGGCCGGTGACCGGTACAAACTTCTTATTAGACCCCTTCTGACCGGTATTTTGGAATCTGCAATCCAGAATATAACATTGAACATCGAAATTTTTCAACAGTGTCTTTACAAACACAAATTTCCGTTGTATTATACATTATCGATATTTTTTTAACGTATGGCAGTTTTTTTTTATTTAACATAACAAATTTGATAACACTTATATTTTATTGTAAAAGAATTTTATTCATTTATTGAGAGTAGAAAATGACTTTTTAAAGCAATTTCCTTTGTTTGAAGTGAAGTTTATAGAATAAATTTCATTTTATGAATCAACTATTGTTACATAAAGATTAATATCCAGTATTATTCATCTGTTTCGATAATTTTAAACAAGTGGCAATTGCTGGTAAATACAATAACGATCAATACAGTCTTCAGTTTCTCATTTGTACAGAGAATTTTGAGGGTGTGCCGGTAATTTTGTTTTCCTGAGTTGGCAACCTATTTACGAGGTTTTGTTTCAACTCTGCTACGTAGTGGCTCCGTACTGACACTCCGCATGCAAATAAGTATGTAAGGCTACCATACGCCCCGGTTTCTTAAAATTTGTCCCGGTGTGCAGAAATTTTCCTTCTTGTCCTGTTTTTTCTTTATTATTATTATTATTAATTACATATCAAAATTTCTGAAAAGATAATAAAATCGACTTATTCCTTTTGCTTTCAATTCCGACAATACTATAGGAACAATTGCATTCTAATCTTTATTATTATTGCAATCGTTGCTTCCCCGGATATAACATGCAATGTTTAAATCCTCCTAAGTAGCACTCTTATCACTAAAAGTAAGAATGTATACCCCGAGGTGGCAACAAATTCTTGTGACGTTGCAGACCAGCCCCGAAAACACATTTTTTTTCTGCTTCAGAAAAACAATTATGCAAATTGCTTTCTTTTAGTTCGCATTTTAGGTTAACAAAAATAAATCAGCCTATTGAAATTTTGAAACAACTTCATAAATCTGGATATTTTTCTTTATAGACATGTAGAGCATGTAAAGGTGGTATGCGTAATAATATTGAAAATGTAATTTTTGCCTAAATATTGTATGTTCACTGATTGCGTTTATATTGTATAACAGCTTCTAGCTTCTATAATAATTTTTAGCACTGTTGATTAAGTATGGACAGTGGCGTATTTACGATTTTGTTTCGGGAGGGGCTTTGCTAACTTCCGGGGGTGCTTTGCCTGAAAATATGAAAATTCTGCAAGATACTTCATATACTTTACTATAGTAAGTAAGATTTCGGTGAGGGGCTTGAGCCCGGAAGCCCTCCCCCTAAATACGCCACTGAGTATGGACTATATTAATACATTATTTTAAGTTGTATAACTAGTGCGATACTGTAGTAAAATTCGAAAGATAAAATTAATACAAAATGCAATATTTACTACTAATTTGTAAGATGTCCCGTTTTTTCTGTTTTCAAAAAGTATGGTAGCCTTAAAGTACGCTAAACCATACAAAATAAATTGTACTGTAAATAGTACCCCTCTGATAGTGCTCTCAAACGGGTCGGGTTACGGGTCGGGTTGTCGGGTCGGGTCAGTCGGGTTAGCTCGTGTCGGGTCACTCGGGTCGGGTCGTCACATTCTTCACTTATTTTCTATACGGAATACTATAAAGAGCTTTGTTGTGGAATTCAATTCGAAGTTGGTGAATGAATGATAAATGTGACTAATTGAAGGTGAAATAGTAATAAAATTTTAATTTTACCCTATATTAACTAATTGGTATTGTAATTGTAATTAATATTACTACTGACTTTTTTCCTTTCTGCGTTTCTATGTCAAGTTAAATGTCACATTAAGTGAAATTGAAAGGAAATATCTAGTTAACGTCCCACGTTATGCACCAACGCTAAGAGAGACAGTGATGATGAGAAATAATTGAAGTGGTTGAATGAAGAAAGTGGGAGGAAATGGGAGAACACCGAGAAAACCCATGCACATGGGGTTTGTCCACCAGAAAACTTACTTGGTACGAGCTGGAATCAATACCCATGGACCTTCGGGTCAAACATCTGCCTTTGGGCAGGACACATTATTATTATTATTATTATTATTATTATTATTATTATTATTATTATTATTATTATTATTATTATTATTATTATTATTATTATTATTATTATTATTATAACTTTAAGAGTGCCCAAGAAAGTTCCGCTGCCTTTTCACCAACACCTTCGAACATTGGTATGTAACCTAAGACGTACCTGGAATATCAAAAATCGTCTCCATCAGCCTCGACGACCTTCTGAAAACGTTCTGGAAGGCCATGGATTCCATCGCAGTCCAACTTGGTGGGACGTGAAGTGAAGAAGGTATCAAGTGCATATTGAACCTCTACTAGCTGTTTGAATTGGCGTTCTCTAAGGTGATTGTCCAAGGAATGGAACAGGTGATAATCGGACGGTACAACGTGGAGTATGGCGGATCCAATAGTGTTTTCCATCCAAGGCGTAGAATGATGTACTGGGTCATTTTAGCCACGTGGGGCTTAGCGTTGCCTTGTAACAAGAGGACCCCTTTGCGATTCAGAACTGCTGGATCCAGACAGTACACAGTTGCATTGATGATCTGACCAGCTGGTAGCAGTTCCCGATGGACGATGCCTCGAACAGTCCACAAAATGCACAGGAGAACCTTATTCTGGCGTAGTGCTGGCTTGGGCTGTTTTTGAACCGTTTCATGGGATGCTAACCAACAATGACGGCGCCGTGGAGCTTCGTACAGGACCCACTTCCCATCACATGTCAACACCCTGTTCATAAATTGCTCCTTCCTCAGAAGAGACACCAAAGAAACACAGGTGTCTGCTCGCGTTGCTTTCTGGCTCCAAGTCAAATCATGTAGGACCTATCAACCCAGCTTGCAGTGCTTCCCAAGTTGATGGTGGTGGTGCCGAATGGTTTCTCCACTTACACTGAAAGGTAGTACCAGTTCCTCACATGTCTGTCTTCGCCTCAATTGCTGCCCGAAGATCTTTATTTTGAACATCTGTTTGTCTTCCGGCACGTGGTGCGTCTTCGAGTGTTTCGTCACCGTCCTTAAACCGTCATACCACTGCACTCTCCGCGTAGTCACGACACCCTCACCAAAGGCCTGTCATATCTTCCGCTCCGCGGAGCAGCAATTTGAACTCGTACAGCAAACAAGCCCTTATGACGCTCTGTGAAGGCCCCATGTTCACTCAGTCCTTACGCACGTTCACGGTGTATCTGAACAGCCACAACCAAGTAGTATGTTGGATATACTTACTAGTGTTGCTCACGAGACCTGGTTTGGGGCATTCTCGTTTCGAAAATGTGTCGTGAAGGTAGTCTCGTCTGGAAAACTGCATATGTTTCTATTGAAAGAGCTCTGTATCATCTCGTACCCTTTCATGAAAATTCTGTCTCGTCTCGTCTCGTCCAACAACTGACCTTCACCTTATATCCATTCGCATTCAACTCACGGTGTGAGGGCCAATTGAACACAGACCTCTACAAAGAGACAGACCTTTCTTGGTCACCTTCAGATTATTATTATTATTATTATTATTATTATTATTATTATTATTATTATTATTATTATTATTATTATTATTATTGCTGGGGTAGTGATTTGACTTTCTCCGCAATAAAATACTTGCTAATTTTATATAACGTTGCAAATATCTCCTAGATAAATTAATCAAGAAAAAATAAAAGGTAATTCCCTACAGAATGATATTTCAGTGCAATTAGTTCCTTATGATTCTATCAGACAGCAACGCTGTTTTTAAATAGAAAAATCGGAATGTTAACGTGATGAAATTGTTGTTTGTTACACAGCAAACAATATTAAAAGAAGTTCTATATACATTCCTTACTAGAAAATAATGTTGTCTTCAGAACTTTTATTCTTTTAGCCTTCAGAACTTGTCTTCAGAACTCAGTCAAATTTTATTTTGATTTTCGAAGTTGAATGCCTAAATTTTAACATTGGAAATTTGGGTGTGGAGTAAAATAAAGAAGGTTAGCAGGGTAGAGAGGAAAACGAATTAGGAAATGCTGAAAAAATGCAAGAGACGAGAGCAATATTAGACGATATAAGGAAGCGAAAAAATGGACGGATCACAAGTTTCGATCTTGCTAAGGGATTGCATTCTGAGAGATGTAGTAAAGGGGGTGATATCAGGAGAGCGAGAGTGTGTAAGAAGGTAGCAATTGATAGTTTGTAATAAGGAGGGTGGTACTTTATGTTGGGTTGCGAGGCAGATATTAGCGGGAAATCGCAAAAATGGAAGCTTCTTACCTAGTTCACAGAAACTGGCCTGTCATTAATGGCAGAACACTGAGGAGGAGGAGGAGGATAATTATACTACAAATAAAAAAGCCGAAACAATGGTTTATGCATAAGAATTGGTCAGCATTTTTTTTTCTGGTGGCAGTTTTGTAAGGTTCTAGCTCTCTCAAACTGATTAGATTGTAAGGTCAGGTCACTCGGGTCGGTTGTCGGGTTAGGTCACTTCGGGTTGGTTCACTCGGGTCACTTTGGGTCGGGCCAATCGGGTCAGCTCTGGTCGGGTTGTCGGTCGGGTCAGTCAATTCGGGTCACGGGTGGGGTCGGGTCGGTCTTCAACACATATAATTTCCACGAAAATTACAATATACCACGGTTTATACCTCACTGGACTTCCAATAAAACATTTTCAATGATATGTTCACCATGTCACCATTTTTGTATGAGGAAATTTCTAGAGGGATTTTGTGGGAATTTGATGGAGTGTAGATTCCTGTGTGTGTGTGTGTGTGTGTGTGTGTGTGTGTGTGTGATACGTTACAGGATACAAGATGTCGAGGAAGTGTGTAATAAACCGGACAATTTCTGTTATGTATGTGGGGAGCTGATATTTAAATCACAACGTCGATGTTTTACTCCACTTGTGAGGAAGTGTTATCAGTTATATTTTGGTTGCTGTGTAGGAGACCAAGATAAGAACTGGGTTCCTCACTGCATTTGTTGTACTTGCGTGAAACGTCTGACTGGGTGGGCAAATGGTGGACGAAACATGAACTTCGCAGTACCGATGATCTGGAGGGAACGAAAAGATCATTCTTCAGACTGCTACTTTTGTATGACACAGATAAAAGAAATAAGCAGTAAATCTAACCACACAGTACAGTACCCTAATTTGCCATAAGCAATTAGGCCAGTTCCACACAGTGCAGAATTACCTGTACCAGTACCTCTTCCTCATCTTACGGTAAATGAGGATTACGTACTTGAGGCAACTATTGAAGTTCCAAATGAAGATGATGATCCTACTTATGTAGGAAGCACATCTACATTGGATCCCCATCTGATAACTCCGGGTGAACTAAATGACCTCGTACGGGATTTAAAACTCTCCAAGACACAGACAGAACTTCTTGATACTAAACTTAAGGCTGGAATCTGCTCCATCGTGACACTAAAGTATGTATTTTTCGAAACCTTCATACAGAGTTTCAAAACTATTATTCTCAAGAAAATGATTTAGTGTATTGTAATAATGTCTGTGCTGTGATGGATACACTTGGACATGCACATAAGTACAGAGTGGAGATTGCTTATTGACTCTTCGAAAACTAGTTTTAAGGCTGTCCTTTTGCACAATGGCAACAAATTTCCTTCAGTGCCTTTGGCTTATGCAACTAATATGAAGGAAACCTATGAAAACATCGAAATAGTGTTAGAAAACATTCAGTATGAGAAATACAAGTGGACCGTTTGCTGTGATTTACGCCATTTCTTTGTTAATGGGTTTGCAGCTTGGTTATAGGAAATGTTGTTTCCTCTGCGAATGGGACAGCAGGAACAAAGCGGAACATTACATCAAGAAGGAATGGCCAACGCATGTATTAACTCCTGGACAGAAGAATGCTGTTTATTCCTCACTGGTGAGCCCTGATTAGATAATTCTACCTCCTCTTCACATAAAGTTGGGGCTCTTCAAAAACTTTGTTAGGGCAATGGACAAAAGTAATGCAGGATCTTGTTACCTCAAGGAAAAAATTCCTCGGGTTAGTGAAGCTAGGGAGTTTTGCAGACACCCAAATAAGATGTTTGATTCGTGACCAAAAATTTGAGGATCTCTTAACTCTGGTTGAGAAAGTAGCTTGGTGTCCATTTAAATGTTTAACAGAGAATTTTTAGGAAACAAGAAAGCCCCAAATTACCGTGAAATTGTGAGTGATTTCCGGCAATCATTCAATGAAATGGGTTGCAACATGTCACTTAAAGTTCACTTTCTAGACTCCCACCTGCATTTCTTTCCTGAAAACTTTGGTGCTGTTAGTGATGAGTATGGGGAACATTTTCATCAGGACAATTCCTCCATGGAGAAGAGATACCAGTGACGGTGAAGTTCAAAAATGCTAGCTGATTACTGTTGGACACTTAAAAGAGATGTTCTAGAAACCAAACACAGAAGAAAGTAAACAACTAAAACATATTAGTTGAGGTAAGTAAGTGTCCATTTATTAAGAAGATACCACTCACTTCTATTGTATTATTTATTAAGTAGATATAAAATGCTGACACGGTGTATACATCATTGAAAATATGTTTTATTTCAAATCCAATAAGATATAAAGCGTGCTTATATTGTAATGGAAGTTATATGTAATTTTATCTGCAATAATGAATATTGTAAAATGAACAGTACACATAGCATATTTTTATATAAATATGTTTATTTCTCTAGATAGAATAATGCTACTTAGAGGGCTTACTAAGTACAAATCAAGCTAAGATACAATATAATTTGTGTGTTTATATACCTAACGTACCCAAGGTACAAGTGTGAAAATGGTTTTTAAAAAAAGAAAAAAGAAAAAGAAAAGAAATTTGAGGGGAAATTTTCCGAAAACACCTCTGTCACGGAAAAACTGAGGGTGATAGAGAAAAACTGATTGCAGATTCGAATTCTACGTGAAAAGGTCTATTAGAATCAGGTATTTTCTTCCGTGTGCCAGAGAAAAAGATTTTTTTTCGACTAGTGTAATAGGTACCATTTTCAAACTCAGCAACCGTTATTCAAACCGGTTAACGTTGATCGCAGATATTAAAAATACTCACATCCGTATATTATTTAATACAAACGAAAATTTTACTTGCACATTTCTGCACAAACGATGTATAAACGATCGCGACAATTTGTGGTTCAATCGAACATGGTGGGGCTAGCACTTAGACAACTCCCCTTTTTTCGTTCTGTCCACGCACCTGATAGCGTAGAAAAAAAAACTTTCGCCTGCGTATTACTGCTCAAACGATGTACAAACAATTAAGATAATTTTCTTTTGAATCGGAGTAGGGAGGTGCTACCAATTAGGCAGCCTATACTTTGTTATCGTTTTGGCGCGCTCGCAATTGTGTACAAACGAAAATTTCGCCTGCAAATTTCTGTACAAAACCGTAATAAACAAGAGCGACAGTTTGTGGTTGAATTCGACATGGTGGGAGGGCTATCAATTAGAGAGCCCATAGTATGTTATCGTTTTCGCGGGGCCACATTTATGTGCAAATGAAAATTTCAGCTGCACATTTATGTACAAAGGCGTACAAACAAGTGCGACAGTTTGTGGTTGAATTGAACATGGTGGGAGGGCTACCATTTAGACAGCCCCACTTTGTTTTCGTTCTGGCGGTGCCCCTAATTGTGTACAAACCAGGGCCGGAGCGCGGGGGGGTCGAGCCGTGCCACCACCCGGGGCGGCAAGTCTGATGGGCGGCAAAATTTGAAAAAGAAAAGAATACAGGGGCGGCAAAATTTGAGAAAGAAAACAATAAAAGGGCGGCATGTGAAAGAACCGCCCAGGGCGGCAAAACTTCTAGCGCCGGCCCTGGTACAAACGAAAATCTCGCCTGCACATTTCTCTATAACTATATTCAAACGATTGCGACAATTTGTGGTTCAATTGCACATGGTGGGGGGCTACCATTTAGACAGCCCCCCACTTTGTTTTCGTTCTGCCGTCGCCCCCTAATTACGTACAAATGAAAATTTCGCCTGCATATTTCTGTACAAACGATGCACAAACGATTGCGACAATTTGTGATTGAATTGAACATGGTGATTGGGCTATCACTTAGAAAGTCCCCCACTTTGTTTTCGCCCTGGCGGCGCCCCTAATTATGTACAAACGAAAATTTCGCATGCACATTTCTGTACAAACGATGTAGAAACGATTGCGACAATTTGTGATTGAATTGGACATGGTGGGGGGGGGGCTATCTCTTAGACAGACCCCCACTTTTTTTCGATCTGGCGGCACCCTTAATTATGTACAAACGAAAATTTAGCCTTCACATTTCTGTAGAAACGATGTGGAAACGATTGCGACAATTTGTGATTGAATTGGACATTTGGGGGGGGGGCTATCACTTAGACAGTCCCCAATTTGTTTCAGTTTTTACGGCGCTCCCATTTATGTACAAGCAAAAATTTCGCCTGCACATTCTTGTACAAATGATGTAGAAACGATTGCGACAATTTTTGCTTGAATTTGACATGGTGAAGTGCTACCACTTAAACAGCCCCCACTTTGTTTTCGTTCTGGCGGCGCCCCTAATTGTGTACAAACGAAAATTTGGCCTGCACATTTCTGTACAAACGATGTAGAAACGAATGCGACAAATTGTGATTGAATTGGATATGGTGGGGTGCTACCACTTAGACAGCCCCCACATTTTTTTCGTTCTGGCGACGCCATTAATTTTGTACAAACGAAAATCTCGCCTGCACAGTTCTGTACAAACCATGTAGGAATGCTTGCGACAATTTGTGATTAAATTGGACATGGTGGAAGAGAATACCATTTAGATAGACCCCACTTTGATTTCGTTCTGGCGGCGCCCCTAATTGTGTACAAACAAAAATTTCGCCTGCACATTTCTGTACAAACGATGTAGGAACGATTGCGACAATTTGTGATTGAATTGGACATGGTGGGGGGGGGGGGCTACCATTTAGACAGCCCGCACTTTGTTTTCGTTCTGGCGGCGCCCCTAATTGTGTACAAACAAAACTTTTGCCTGCACATTTCTGTACAAAAGGTGTAGAAACGATAGCGATAATTTGTGATTGAATTGGACATTTTGGGGGGGCTAACATTTAGACAGTCCCCCACTTTTTTCGTTCTGGCGACGCCCCTAATTGTCTAAAAACGAAAATTTTGCTTGCAGATTTCTGTACGAACGATGTACAAACGATTGCGACAATTTCTGATTCAATTGTACATAGTGGGGGACTACCATTTAGACAGCCCCCACTTTGTTTTCGTTCTGACGGCGCCCCTAAGTGTGTACAAACGAAAAATTCGCCTGCACATTGAGACCATTTCCGATTGAGTCTGATAAGGGGGGGGGCTGTCTAAATGGACGTCTCCTTTTCACCTCTACTGTAATTAAATTCTTCCTCGAGAAAATCTGTAATCAACACTGTCAGTAGCTACGTCGTCGACTAATATACCTTAACAAGTACAGCTTTATTTTCGTATATTTTACAACAGTTAACCAATTTAAAACTATCGCAAACAAGAATATGTAGTCAACTTCTTAAATACTTCGCTCGCAGGAACCCGTTCAGCGCGTGCAACAAGCAAAAACAACATGTTTGGCGTCTCACAAATGAAAAAGGGGAAAAAAGAAAAGCAAAAGCAGCACGACAGTGCCTTATCGCAGTCAGAGCTGACAACATAGTTTCGGTCGTTACTAACGCGAATAGACCTACTAGCGATGTACAAGAGTTATACAGTTACAATATACGTTGTGCCACAGTAGCGCTACAGGCGGAATGTGCACGAACTACAAATGAATATGTTCCCTTACAAGCATCAGACACTGTTGCACCCTCTTTACATTCTACACATCATTTTTTCTCCCACTTTTTGACCTTGACAAGCAGAAGTACCAGGCTTTCCGAGTTCACAACCATAAACTCTTTGTGTACAGAGTACGTTTTCAGTTCTTCCAATGACTCTGCGCGCGAAGAACAGGGGTGATGATCGGGCTACCGAATACGGAAGTCAGAGACACCCGGTTGCAACTTTAAATGTAAAATACAAATATAGAGCCTTGACAATGCCGTGAGGATGAATATATATATATATATATATATATATATATATATATATATATATATATATATATATATATATATATATATATATATATATATATATATATATATATATATATAACTATTTTGTGTAATGTAACAAACAGTGGCGGATAGTATTCATGTTTCCTTGCAGAGGTCTTTACGAGGGTTCGCTTCCATCTTCCTCTCCCCAAGAACTAAAATAAATTTAAAAATTGCTATTACTTGTTAATCTTATACAAAGGATGCAATTAAAGTCCCAGTGTAACACCCCTTCACATTTAGATTTTTCCCCTGGAAGAAAACCAGTTATTATTGTTTCTTGATTTCTCAGTCTCACCTACATAAACATACGAATAGAATTACAGGACAGGACATGTTTAGAGTGCTTGCACGTGACATCTAACTATATTTCTCATCAAATGTGTCACAGATGAAAATTTCCGTTTGTACTGCCTCTATTTTCTGGTACATATGTTTCATTTATGTTATGTTGCTAAAATTCGTTAGGAAACAAGTACAGACTGCGCCTGTGTGCCTGACAAAACGTAAATGTACTGGATAATTATTTCTTCACTTTCTTCCAGAAAAAAAAGTAACCCATCTCATGTCGGCTAACAAAAGGAGGTAGCGGACCAAAGATAGCCGTTGTTTACCTAGGGTCGTTACACAGCAGGGGTTTCATTCAGTCAGAGGGAAAAGAAAAAATAATTTAAGGTTTCTACATTTGTTTTGAACTGCAATATACTTCTTCCTTTTATTTTAAGAACCATTTCCTTCTCATTTGTCTGCATCAGAAAAAAATGCAAAAAATTCACTAGAATGTGCCTATTTACCCAAAGTACGTACTAGATCACTAGTTCAATAGTAAAATCACTAAATCTAGTACGAAATCATAAATGTGGCATCCCTGGGTTGGAGCGAAAGTAATGGTTGGAGTAAAAACTAGTCCGTATTTCTACTGCGTTCTGTTGTTGAATTCACAGAAATGTTCAAAAATAAATTCAAGAAGTAAAACACGATCCTACAAAAGACTGTTTACTTGCTCACTGGTTTTAGTATTGTGAACTGAAACTCAAGTACGCAGTCATGTTGAATACTTCTGTCCCTTTCTACTTTACAACTTGAGGTGGGATGAGGGTCAGGATAGATCTAGTGATATACCGCTAAAGGAAGTGCTTCAGTACAGAGTCGGAAGCGGTATGTATTGTTTATACTACTTACAACGTTACCCCCCACATAAAATATAAATTCACCCTTTCTCCCTTCCCTTTTTCGAATACAATGAACCGACTGAAGAAAGATGCTAAAAGAAAATTGAAACATCTGTGTCTAAACTTTCTTTGATGCGCAGTCTTTTGTATTTGTAAGGTTTTGCGAGTGTTTTCAAGATATTCAAATCTTTTACCATGGACTCCTGCTGCGAACTGACCGTGAGTAAACACCCGATCTCGCTGTGCTCAATTTCTCTCGCACACGTGAAATGGGTTTGTTGTTTCCAAAACAAATAGGAAGTTACCTTGTGCTTTTGCATTTCTGCACGCACACAGATACCATTGTTGATTTAATGATCAGAAGAAATATCAAAACCATCCGATATATATGATACGAAACAGCTAACAGAGGGAGGCAAAGATAAAAGTAGGCCTATACCAAGTTTTCCGCGTGGTACCATTATGGAGAATAAATATTTGATAAAGTCACGTAGATGCGCTTAAACCTATTCCATCTGTCCTTATAATTTTTCTGGTCTCATCAATTTCTCAGAAGAATACGTACAACATATGTCCAAATTCCATATATACTCTTCCTAAACTAATGAGTAAACTCATTAAGAACACCAACTGATATCAATAAACAGGAAAGAAAACAATACTTTATACTTCTATCATTTGGTACACAATCTCTATGAAGCACAGCTTGTTTCTTTTCGAAATAGCTCCTTCGTGTCACAGCTGTGGTTAGTTTTGTTTTGTGTTAGGATGAAAGGGAGAAATGCAACATTTGCTTCGCGGTGAAGTTATATATATTACAGTGAAACCTGTCTTCAGCGGAATCGAGCGGGACCCGCAAAAATTTCCGTTAAAGTCAGGTTTCCGCTTAATGGAGGTAGGCCTTTTCTTTAAAAAAAAAATGCTTATAATGGACATACTGAGAATATATATAGGTGTACGTAACTTGCTCAATTACAGTACGTCTTCCTTCTACAGATTAATACACAAAAACATTTTGTTTATTTTTCCTAGTAGTCAAGCAGGATTTTCTATATACATTGCTGCCTGGCTGCGGTATAGTTCAGGATACAGAAAAGCTTTCTCTGGAATTTTGATAGTCCTCTGAACTCTTTCCTACTTGTTTTTACGACACGTGATAGGGATATATAATTCCCGCTTCGTTGCGTCAATTCCTATTTTCCAAAACCTTGTTTTTATCAGTTTTCTCCTCATTTTTGTCGGCTACCGCTAGTCGCTAGCAAGCGGAACTGAAGTACACTGACACAAAGAAGACTGACAGCTAACATGCTCCGAAGACCAGCCGAAACTTGTAGGGGTAAAATCCCGGTGAATATGAGTAGTGGTTGACAAAGGTCAACATTCTCCACAAAGATTTAAGAAAAGAACGAAGAATCGCAGACAGTTTAATGTATATGTTAGCCCTCAAACATGATGTCTAAAAAAATTTCTAATCCGTGTAGTCTGAAACTGAGAATTTTCCGTTAAAGTTTTATTTTGCTTTCCGTTGTCCGCATAACACAGTTTCCGCTTAATGAAGGACCTTTTACACGCTGTTAACTCCAAAATTCATGGGACCGTAAAATATTTCCGTTTAAGACAGTTTTCCGTTTAATAAAGGGTCCGTTGAAGGCAGGTTTTACTGTATTAAGATGAGCGGTGATAAGCGAGGTTTAACAAAGAGTGCCTTTCGGATGCACAATTTAACGGGCAGTTGCAGTCCGTGTTGAGAATCGAACCAAAGCTATGTAAGACATGTTAATATTGAGCTCTTTTCTGGTAAAAGTGAACTTCAGAAACACACAAAAGACTTGAAACATCAAGCTAATGTAAAGCAATTCAAAAATAGCCTACCTATCGCTGCATCTTTTCTGTGGCTAGGAACATGCAGTGTGTAGCAACAAGAATCGTGTTCAGGACTTTTTTTTCGAACATAACATTCCCTTCCACACCATAAAAGACAATATAATGTTTGTTAAAAGAAAGTGCACATAATATTTTTAAATTTTGTTTGTGATCCTATCATGCATAATTATAAATAATGCCTTTCATACTACGAGAATGAGTTCAACTATACGTCATGGCCCCTCTAAAGCGGGGCCGCGGTGGCTCAGTGGTAGATCGTTCACCTCTGGTGCTTGAGGGCCCTGGTTCGATCCCAGCTCGCACCAAGTGAACTTTGTGATGGACAAACACCGTGTGCGTGGGTTTCCTCGGGGTTCTTCCGTTTCTCCCACTTTCTTCATTCCACGATTTCACTAATTTCTCATCATCACCCCTCTCCTTTAGCCTAACCGGCATAATCGTGGGACGTAAAACTCAAAGATTTCACTTCATTTTTTCCCTCGAAAGCGATATCTTTCAAAATTATTTATTGTTAGATATTGTAAATTTACGGTATCTATTTTAGTGGACGGGAAATTTTGCATCTAATCGGATAATTTCATGGCTTCTAACAGAAATTCGCAGTTACGAAATTTGCATCACTGTCTTTTGAAAGGATGCCTAGAAAAAATACTACTAGAAAATAACTGAAAATACAAAATGGATTTGATAGCCAAATTCACGTCATCTTGGTGCGTCATCATTTTTCTTTAAATATTTGTATTTAGTATTAGATTAGAGTTTAGTGTCCCTTTCAGCATCAAGGCTATATGAGACGTGAACTTACAAATTAACGTGGGTTCAGAACCATAGGAGTTCCCATCGGAAATCGAACCTAGGTCTCCCGCACCAAAGACGCGTACGCTAATCATATGGACAAGGGTGTTCGATATTTAGTAATGTGTACATAAAGTTGTAAAATTGCGCTTGTATAATGGAATGCAATTCCTTCTACTGACATAAACCTTCACAATACTTAGCTGGACAAAGTATCTTTAAAAAGAAAATGTCACTCTTTATGTTTCAGTTCCTGGTTCGACTGAAGGATGGAACAAATTGCAATGAGCGTTTTTGGATCCTACTTTGTGTAGTTGATTCATCATAAACTTGGTATTTGATACGGATATGAACTATTACACTAATTTGGTGTTTATTTCTAAATAATAAGTCCTAATACAATTTCATAAAGTTGTAATTCTTCTTTAGTTTGTATCACTTTACACAATGACAGATCCAAAAGTTGTGTTGTATCGATGCAGTACCAGTTTTTCACGTTTTTCAAAATGTTCCAAAACCCAAAGAATAATCTTTAATTTCTGATATTTTAGTCGTCACAAATTACAATTTTATAATGTAGTCAATGTTTATAATTACTGGGCAGTTGGGCGTTTAAACTAATGACATCATAATAAAGTCAAAACCATAATTTCAGGAATTGATTCTGAGTTTAACGTCCCGTTCAGCAGCGAGGCTATGTGAGACGTGGACCTACTGATTAACGTGGAATCCGAACCACATGAACTCCCACCGGGAATCAAGCCAAGGTTTCCCACGCCAAAGGCAAGTATACTAACCGTTCGCCACGAAGGAGCTCCACCATAATTTTAGTGGGCGATAAGAAATATTTCGCCAGTGCTTTTACAATAAATAAAATTTTATAAGTATTAAAGAATAGTGGTAAGAGATTTTATAATAGCTCTTTTATTTATGAGATATGAGTATTTTGAAAAAAAACAACAACTAAAGAATAGGTTGGCGGAACCACAAAAGACTCGTAAAATAAACTTTCTTATAAATACATACGCACCTTACTCACCTTTTATAATTGCTATGCTTACGTTCTCCATAAAAACAGAAATTCTCTTTTAGTGGTACTTTACACAAGATCATGAAGTGGGTTCAAATTTAATTAAAGGCAAAATACAATACAATAATCCACAAATATTGCCTCAAGTGAGTTTAAAGCTTTCTAAACACTAGTGCGAAACCGGGCTCTGCCGTTGCGATCGATTTACAGGTCTTGAGACGAAAGTAAGAAGGGACTTACGCACACAGTAAGTAAAAACAATTAATATGCCTGTATCTTAAAACTAACCTCACCATTATTTTTCTAATTAAATTCTAGCCCGAAATTATGTATCATATTACCCTATTCCCATTTTAAAAACTTGACCTTAATTCAAAATGGCGGATTTCAAGATGGCTGCCATCAAGGTCATATCTACCATACGACTTCCCCCCAGGACTTATATGTATCCACATGGTTTTTCTTCACTTTTCTTCATTAACGCTCCGTTTACAAAGGGTAGTAAAGGAATTCTGTAGTAATCTCTAATAACCACATCACAACTCTTAAAAGTTTGTCATCACAAGTAATGATGCATACATGCCTTCTATCAGCAAAAAAAAGTTTCATTGAAATTGGAGCCGTACATTTGAGTGATGTCCCTTGTGGGATGTGATTCAACGTGACGTCAGAACACATCGCCCCCCTTCCCGGAATTTACGGGAATTAGGTGACCTGAGTGAGCACATGTGGTGCCAGCTCTCTCCAGCGACCTATCAAGGATCATTGCGTGTATGCCAAGACGTGTCGCCGTTTTTATCCATGCCAAAAGTCGACATACTGACAATTAGGTAGGTAGTCATGATGGTCTGGCTGATGTGTGCGTATATTTTAACTCGTACATTTTGTCTCGACTCGAATTTCGAGACGTCTCGACTCGAATTCGAGTCGAGTCGAGACAGAGACTGTCGAGTCGAGACAGAAACATATTTTCGAGTCGAGACAACATTTTCTCGAGACGAGTCGAGACAGGCTTAAATCTCGACTCGACTCGACTCGAATGCATCCCTACGCGTGATCCCAAGTGCGATTCCCGCGGAAGAGCATTCAAGGCATTACGATCGTTTGGATTCAACTTTGAACTGTATTTCCACGTCTCCTAGAATCTCGATGCTGAAAAGGGACGATAAATTTCAACAAACAACGAGAAATATTACAAGCAGTGGCGAAGCGTGTTTTTTAGTTACGAAAAGCTGTTTTTTATAATTAGCAACCAAAATGTGTCGTTCAAGGATCGTGATAACATGAAATAATTCTATGTAGTTTCCATGATGATTTTATTATAATAAATTACTTGGCTTGTTACAAGCTTCAAAAATTTTAACTGGTAATAGTAATGTTTAAGCGCTTCTTAAATTTTCTCCTTTTTAGCGCTTTTAATTTGTTCTTTCTAGCGCCTTTTTGAAGTCAGTTAATACTTTTAATAAAAAGATTTATTTTTTGCTTTCCAATCATTTTCTAAAGTCAGCTGAAACTTCTGTAAAGCTTGTTTTTATTTATTTATTTAGTTGTTTATTTTACTTTTTCGTTACCTCAGTAGTTTAAGTACATACCTGATCTTAAAAAATAGAACACTAACTTGCTACAAAATGGGTCTGCCTACGAAAAATAATGAACCAATATATTTTTCTTGAAATCGTTCTACGCGTTACGAAATTACACATGAACATAGTTATACTTACACTCGTTGATAAGTTTCATGATCTAAAGTTCCTTAAGAGTAACATCAGATTCTTACTAAATTTATATGGGACCACTGGAGAAGCATACTCTTTCAAACAAATAAATAAACAAACAAAAAAGCATCAAATTCAGTGCATCTATGTTGCATTTATGCGTGAACGTACTATTAACATTAATACATTTACAGGATGGTGCAGAGACGACTGACATATTTCAGAGTTGAATATTGCACAGTTGCGATAGTTTGGAGTGGGTTCGGGTGAGAGATGAAAAGCGGATAGGATGTCATTTCATAAGAACACTGCAACAGTTAGAATGAACCTTTAGCGTAATGTCTGATGAAATATCTGAACAATCATTGCACTTTAATGACTAACTTCGTTTCGTAGTAGGGTCAATCCATACGAAGTGGTCCAGAGCAGATTGCTCGACCACCTCCGAAAAATATAAAAAATTGAGTGTGACAAATCTTTGTATGAGGTCAATAACACTATTCACATTGTCGTATGTACAAGTGTTCCTAATTGCCTAATTGCTGAACCATGCGTAGGTTTTGAGATCTAGCATGAATCATATCAAAACATTTAAATTTTTCCGAGCTATTACCATCGTCACGCGCCTACTTTCTTAGTGTTTTACCATGCCCTTACTCTTTTCTCCATGTAACATCAGTCATGATTTTTTTTTTTTTTTTTGCAATAATTTATTCACATACAGAATTACTTTGTGGCCTAAGCAGCAATTTTTTAGCACCTTGTCCTCCTGAGACATTACGCCCCAAACATGGCATCAAAATCACAAACTTCAACTTTCGAACCCCAATAAATTTATGGTGCCTGTAGTAAATAGGTATGGATATTTCTACAGACCCTTTACATGCAACAGTATTCAGCACAAAACTTATGAACCCTCCACTTTATGCGATTTCAAATTACAACCCCTTCAAAAGTGTAATTTTCTGTGCTTTTTCTAGTGATTTCATGTGTTGGTTTGGAACCCTGCATATTTATTTAGAAACAAGAGTATATGTTCTCCCTGTACCTCAGTCTCTTCTCTAAACATTTGTTTTTGTTTGGTGTTCGTCTAATTCGTACGTCCTCAGCAACTGTAGTTTTCGTAAACGCTTGCAAATGCAAAAAGTGGCACTCCACCGGCAATAATGATGACCGCTATTCAGGAACACATGTACATACGACAACGTGAATGATGTTATTGACCTTCTCATACACAAAGTTCATCACACGCCAATTTCTATAATTTTCGGAGATGGTCTAGCAACCATTTTCGCCATTTTTGGACCACTTCAGATGGATTGACCCAGTAAGTACGAACACAGAAAACATATTGTTCAACGCTCCAACGATGCCCATGGTAACTGTTACGGTATTCTTATAAAATGACATCCTACTCTCTTCCAATCTCCCACCAATAATTCACTCCAAGCTATTGCGCCTGCGCAATATTTAACTTTGAAATGTGCCAGCCGGCTCCGAGCCACCCTGTATATGTATAAACGAGTCAAATTAATAACCTCCTTTTTTTGAAGTTGTTTAAAATGACTCCCAAACACTATCACATTATCTACTAATACTTGTTATTGCATGTATTTTTTCCTTTCTTATATCTTCCGTAGACAGTTTTGTTTTACGCTGATGGTTTCCGATCGTAGTAATTTTTCCATCATTCCGAAATAAACTTTTTTTCTTTCTTTTTAAGTCGGGAAAGGTTAACTGAAAGTTGAATTATTTACTTAACCATGTTTTTAATACTTAAAAATAAAAGCGTTCTGCTTCAAAACTAACTTTATATAACCATTTCAACTGTTTTGTTGGGAATTATTTCTACCCAACACACTTAAGTCAATTTCTTTGTAACAACATTCACTGAAGCATGAGAAATCTGTTTTATTTACTCTTAATATTTTTCCCTTCTGTTTTCAGAACGCTGAACAGTATTTTATACCATCTTCTCCACTCATGAAATCCGATCTCTCGGAGCAAATAGTCGTGGGAGAATTTATCCTTCGCACCATATTTCTCTCACAAGCCTCTCAATTTCTTTGGTTTTCTCTTCAACATTATTGACGGTCAAATCACTAAAAATACTATCTGCTCTACAAATATTTTCACATTTCTTTACTATTGCGTTTAATTTTTCCACTTTGAAAACAAATACTCTTCATTTTCTTGTCATTAACAAAAATAGTAAATATAAAATGATTTTCTGGTTGCATCGCGGATAAAAAGCTGAACAACTTGACATGAATGTTTGAATAAAGCTATCATCTACTTCAAACTGGCTTTTATCATCTTACTTTGAATATACCCGGATCTTAAGGGGGAGAGAGGCATGCGAAGAAAAAAGTATCTCATGAATCCTCAAGTTTCGAAGATGGAACTCACTTTCCATTAAAAAAAGTAGCAACATCACAGAGATGTCGTGGGTCAATGAAAACTTGACCCACGACCCACTGACCCATCACCCACCGTGCCCCTTTCTGATCCACTATGATTCACTCTGACCCACCAAAACTCATTGTTATCAACTCTGACCCATGATTCACGCCCTCTTTTCCGCTGACTAAAGAGTTTACACTTGTAATAAAACAAGGCTAAAAAATTATAACCGTTTGAATTTCTACGGTCAACCGCTTAAGCACCACTCTGTTACAATACCGGTGGATCTGACCTTTACGATGTAAAATATGAAGTGTTTGTCACGGGCCATATTACGATGAATTTCAATTTAATTATCATACATAATTATTTCCTTGTTGAATTAGAGATATTTTTCAGTGGAAAATAGGAAGAAATTTGAGTCTTAAATCAAGATAAGGTAGACCAACGTAAAGGAAAAAACTGTAAAACTCGACTGACTCAAAAGCCAACTAGTAAATCCTATTGCTACTATTACAATTACAAATATCAATATCTAAAAGTGCCTGAGTTCTTTTTTCACTTAGATATACTCACTTAAGCTAAGTAAATGGAAACAAATGAAAAAGAAAGAAAAATGGAAGACTTGAAACTAAACGTAGGCAAATTTACCAGTGTTCAGTAATTGCTGTCTACAATGCACTGTGCAGAGTGGGTAAGTAGAACAAAGTGGGTCACGGTCTGTGGTGGGTGGCAGTACGTCACGCCCTGTTGAACCACGACTCATTCACAAATCCTGACACACGACCACACTCCATCTCTGGAATGGAACCAGTAATACAGTAGAGTAGTTTGGGTTGTCTAACTTGATGGACTTCTGAGATACTCTATACTTTTTGAAGCTTCACAGTATATGTGATCCTTATTTACATCTCCCACGAGTTCAAAATTGAGACAACGACTTCGTATCTGATTAGATCTAGTGAAGCATCAACTGTGTACAACTCCAGAACACCCGTGTGCTTTTCCTAGCATGGACTAGATAGTATACAACCCTACAACATAGTAAAGTATTTTGGATCGTCTAGCTTGATGTCCTTCTGAAATTTTCTATTCTTTGTGAAGCTTCACAATGTGGAATCATCACTTCAATCCTTCTCGAACCCAAAATCGATAGAACGGCTTCATATCTAATTAGATCTGGTCAAAATCTATCTGTGTACAACTATGTGCTTTTCTAAGCATGGACTAAATAGTATACAATCTTGCAACATAGCAGAGTAGTTCGGGTTGTCTAACTTGATGTCCTTCTGAAATATTTATACTTTTTGAAGCTTCACAATATGTGATCCCCACTTCAATCTCCCTCGAGTCCAAAATTAAGAGAACGGTTTTATACCTGACTATATCTGGTCAAGATCTGTGCACAAAATTTGGTGGCTTTAGGTTACTTCTTTCTATGTGAAATTTGATGATAGACACACACATACACATTCTTTATATGTATATTAGCAAGAAGAAGGATAAAGATTTCATTGATTAACCTTCTAATTCATTCTCAAAAATAATTTGGATGTTAAATGCGTGTGACCCTTATTTTTCATCGTTTCTTGCTACCCAGAAGAAAGAAAAAATGTATGAAAGAAAAAAGTACAAGAACAGAAGAGAGATGACAGACCGTTCTATCTTCAAGTCCGAAGCGATATTTCTTAGTCTGCACGAGTCTGGCGGAAAGCCAACAAGAAGGCCCAGAATCCTATTGCCCTTCTTTCTATCCCATCCCACCTTCTTTTTATATTTCTTTTTTTTCTAGCAAAGCTTGCAAGAGCAGCACGAGGTTCCAGAAAACTGCAAGAATCCTTTAAAAATCCCTTTCCACCCCTACACCCTCGGTAGAACCCCAGAAATTTAAGTAAAAGACAAAAGAGCGGAAAGCAAGGTTCCTCCAAGTCTGCTTATACATGACGTTGTTCCTGCTTAATACAGAAATCTACCCCTAGCGTATACAACGAAAGAAGAGTTTAAAAGAAGGAAAAAAGAAGATATACAACAGAAAGGCATACTATCAAAATACAGGAAGAGAAAACCACTGCTAAATCAAAAAAGAAAAAGAAAATAAAGGCACACACAAATTTAAGCACTACTTACGAAGACAATTCGATGCTTCACAATTTAGGAGCACCAAAAATTGTCTGCATTGCGCAATAGGGGAAACTTAAATAGCGTGATGCTGTAAAGAAAGCGTTACACACTATGCTGTAGCATTAATCTAACTAATACTCAATAGCTTTATTTCACACTGTATTTCTTCCTAATTATGAATTACTATGAAAGCCCATGGGCGTTTATAAATTTAGTTTCATTTCCATTCCATGCTTCGCATAATATTTCACCACCATAAAATTAGTACAGACACGAGTATTTAACCTGTATTAGTGTTTCTCAAACTTTTCTCAACTGAGGAACAAATTCATTAGTCTGAATCTTCTACACATTACAGTATTCTAGTCCTCTTCGAAAGTGTAATTATCACGTTCCTTTTAACGAGTACAATACTTTTCAGCATATGTTAATACAATTATACTTAGCTATATTTTTAACATAGTAGTAACTACATTTCCCAAAATTTTATACTGTTACTAGCTTAAATCCTCGTTCTTCGCACGAGGAGAGTAGGATTATAGAACATTTGAACCTTCTTCCACCTCTAATATAAAAATTTCAATGAAGGTATAATTATAAAATCCCTTAGGATACTAGAATTTTGGCATAAATTTTGAACTTTCCTACCCCTTTGGTAATCTAATCAATGTGACATGATAAAAACCTTGAGGCAGGAACAATCATGTTCGAAAGTCCATTTCAAATGGGTAAGCCTTTTTCGTGATGGGGTCACGACAACAGGCAGCGTCCATTTTAATACAGCGGAAAAAATATAGAAATTGAACTTCCCCCCTTCTACTTTAAAAGTCATTTTTCTTCGCTTTTCCGTAATGGCTATGTTTCTGGTCCAGAAAACACAATACTCCATATGAAACACTTTATGAGTCTTTTCCTTTACTCTTTATTCAAGGACCTAGAAAAATATACTTTTTTCTAGTGCTCTCAACGGGTCGGGTCGGGTCGGGTTGAAGACCGACCCGACCCGACCCGTGACCCGAATTGACTGACCCGACCCGATGACCCGACCCGACCCGACTGACCCGAACCGTGATCCGATCTGATTGACCTGACCCGATAACCCGACCCGAGCTGACCCGGTTGACCCGACCCGACAACCCGACCCGACAACCCGACCCGAGCTGACCCGATTGACCCGACCCGACAACCCGACCCGAATAACCCGACCCGACAACCCGACCCGAGCTGACCCGATTGACCCGACCCGACAACCCGACCCGAATAACCCGACCCGACAACCCGAACCGAGCTGACCCGACTGACCCGACCCGACAACCCGACCCGACTGACCCGACCCGAGTTGACCCGACTGACCCGACCCGACAACCCGACCCGAGTTGACCCGACTGACCCGACCCGACCCGAACTGACCCGATCCGAGTCGGGTCGGGTCAACCCGACCCGTTTGAGAGCACTATGGTCACGACACTGGGTGAACGCCAAAATGCACTCACATTGGGAAACTAGTTTTAAAAGCATAATTTTAGAAAATAAAGCATAAAGCATAATTTAAAATATATAGCACAATTCTTGGAAAATTCTCTTTAACTGAAAGTTTAACATACTGTGTTAATATTTTTAAAGCCAATATTTACAATGCAAAATCATTGAGAACATAACAATGCAACAATGAAAATCTTATTTTCATTTCTGTAAACTTTTCGGTGAAATCCTTTGATGTGTAAAAGAAAAAATTTTTCTGCCAACAATGAATAGTATGCAAGAACTCCATACTATATTGTTACAGTGACGACGCCAGCTTTAAGTTCTTAGGGGGGCAAAGGAGGGGCAGATACATTTTCGGGGGGGGGGCTATTTGCCATACCAAAAATGACATATTTATTACGTTTGACTTATTTTACATTACATTGAGTATTTCGTTGCTGTTTTTATGTTAGATCTATATGATTATAAATTAAACTTATTTCAAATAAAATTTGTAACTAACAAATAAGTAACGTCTGCACATGAAATATTTTTCAATGAAAATTTTGAAGCCTAAACATAAACTGAATTACTTTCGCGTATGCTACAAGTAACACATTCGTCTATATGCTACGTCTCTCTCTCTCTCTCTCTCTCTCTCGATATATATATAGCCAGAGAGAGAATTTAGGAGGAGCTGCTGAAAATGTCGTAGTCCAATCCAGAAGGAGTGTAGGTACTAGGTAGAAAAATGAAACCTAGTTTAGAAAAACATATCTCTGTATATACAAATATAAAGTTTCATATTAATAATGACATTCTTATTGTTTCTCAGGCCTCTGAAGTGATTATGTGTGCCCAAACAGATAATTTCACGAACATCCAGATCCTTACTGTTATAACATTTTTGTTCCACCAAGGAAAGTCACCGAAGTAAATTAATTAGGAAATCAGTGAAACACCACGGGACTCTCCTCCGTTATATATGGTGGTGAAGAAGTACGTGGCTTATTATAAACGTAGCAATTTCTCAACAAATTATGCTTTACATCCAGGATGATTAAAAGCAATGACTTTTCCTGGAATCATGGATGCAATTTGTGACATTATTCTTGAAAATTGCAGCATTTCAGCCAATGGTGGATATAGCCCGGGGCCGGAGGGCCTAGGCCACCCCAGTTTTTGTGTGACAAAAATAATTTAAGCTATTATTTATATAGTTTTTAAAGTGTATAGTAAACTCACGATATATTTATTATAGTCTGAGGTCTGCACCCCGCTTTCTCAGTTTTTACCTTCTCAGCAAAACTTGTGTCAGAGATTCTGGGCATTTCTTTGGAACTCGTCGGTAGCATAATTCAGAATGGCTTGGGTATGCGCAAGTTCTCGGCATAATGGGTTCCCAAAAAATATGTCAGGAGAATAAAAGGGTAACGGCATTAAGAGAAGTCTTCTCCCAGTTTGACCGTAATGCTGATCAATTTCGCTGACGAATAGTAACCATAGATGAAATATGGTTGTACCACTATGATCCTGAATCGGAACAACAGTCAATGGAGTAATAGCACTCATTTCTCCATCGCCCCAAAAAGTTCAAGACACAGAAGTAGGTTGAGAAACTGTTTGGAACATTCTTCTGGTATAAGTATGGAGTGGTAGACTACCTCCTCAATGGTCAGATATTTAATCCAGAATCTATACATTACTTACAAAACTGAAAGAAAAATTCAAAGTTCAACGCTGCGGAAAATGAAAAGAAAGGAATTCTGTTCCTTCAGGAGAATACACCTGTCCATCAAGCCCCTGCGAACATAACTGACATTGCATAATCTAGGATTTCAGTGTCTAGATCATCATTCTTATTCCGCAGATTTAGCTCCGTCTAACTATTACGTGTACTTATTTCTCAAACTTAAATAACACTTGAAAGACGCCATTTTAGATCTGCTAGGGGTAGTGCTACGAACAGTGCTGCGAGGAAATCTAGATTTTTTTTAACTTTTCTGCAAAAGCTGGAGCACTGTACAAGGTAGTATATTGACTCTCGGGGGAAGAGAAGAAGAAGTAAAACTTCACCAATCCACGTGCACTCCTTCTGGGTTGGGCTACGAATTTTTCAGCAGTTCCTAGTCAATATGGTAGACGTCACGTCAGTACTTTGAAACAAAATAAGTAAAGGAGCACTAGTATAAACCAATTACTAACTAAAGATCAGCACTCTGACGATACGTTTTATTGGGAATCAATTTAATTCCATAAATTTATTATCATTTGCAGGAAGGGAAAACACAACTCTTTTTATCTCCTTCAAAAAATTAAGCCCTGGTAGTTGCAAACTAAGCTGTTATAAGCACATCCTCGGAATATTGGAAGCCGAGAATAATGTTTCAGAAAAAAGAAGTTTTAAATAAAACAAAATATGAAACTGAAAACTTCAAACCTGGATAAATACAAACAAGTTACGTAACTGATTTTACCTTTCTTTTGTTTCCAATCGAAGTTGATCCAATGAGAAGAAAACAAGTCGACCAAATCTACTATTGTTCGCTAGGCACAATTATTAAAAATCATAAGAAAGAAGTATAACTAAAATTTACCTCAAAAGGGGCTAAATTAGAAAACAGAAATATGCGTGCATACCCAGACGCTCAAAGAAGAAAGCTTGAGAATTAATCTGCCACATAGTAAATTCATGGAAAGTAGACTACAATTTGTCAATGAGATTGGTTATGATACTGATATAAAATACTACGTGAAGAATGTTTAAAGATTGTACGAGTCTGGAGGGGCAGTCTAAGTGGCAGTCAGGGGGCAAAAGTAGCTACTATGGGGGCGCTCGCCTCCCTTGCCCCCTTCTGTCGTCGTCACTGTATTGTTATGTTTACTTTTTGAACTTAAGCACTTTCTGTACTTTTTGGTGGCATTTTTACTTTCCCTTTCTGTATATATGTACCTGTAAGGCGCACACAAATGATAGAAAAAATTTATTCGAGCAAAGCACATCTCTTTACAATGAATTAAGTAGAAAGTTCATTAAATATGAGAGAAACTAGTTGCAAAAAAATATCAATAAATAGATCAAGATATTTAGAATATTTAATGTATAATAAATATACATTATACACGATTAATGTAAAATAATCATTGAAATTAACAATAAAGCATAATTTAAAAAAAGCATAATTAAACAAGAAATAAAGCATAATGTGGGTTGCTCTAACAATTAAGTTGTATGAAGACGAGAAGAAAACGAAAGCTGGTTCCTTAACGAATTTCGTTGATCTTCTTTGTGTCTACAAAAACACATTCCTAGAAACCTACAAGCTAGGTATCATCTCTGTGATTATATCAGTTTCTAGTGCTACATGTGAAAGGTCATTCTCTTCTTTGAAAAGATTAAAGACTTGTATACGCAAGTCAATGACTCATGATAATGACTGACATCATGATAATGGCTGGTTGAAAAACTAAGTGTTACTTTATATTGAGAAGAAAATTGCTAAATCGTTAGATCTTTAACAAGTTGTGGATATGTTTGCTGCTGCCCACACGAATAGAAAGATCCTCTTCAAGTAGAGACATGAACCTATAAGTTATTTTCTTTACCTGTAAAAGTGTATTTGCTTCCACTTAAGTCAACCAGCTACACATATTTTAAACGCCATGATTAAATAACTATTTACTTATATTAGAAATCAATTGCATTAATGAATCCTAGTTGTTTGAGGTACTAAATTCTTATATTTTCACTGTTTTTCAAAGAGTAAAATCATGAACAATAAAGATGGAAACATTCACCTTAAATATACACACACACACATATTTATATATATATATATATATATATATATATATATATATATATATATATATATATATATATATATATATATATATATATATATATATATATATTGGAGATGTCCCCCTCAAAATCCTCTTGGGCCCTTCATTGTCCCCCCCCTGAAAAAAACTCTAGCTACGCTACTGGACACCATGCACCAGAGATGAATTCTCTACCACTGAGCCACCGCGGCCCTGCTTGGGCTTGGTCGTCCATATCCAATATCTCTTTTGGCGTTGCTTAAACAACTTCTAGTTTTCTTCTAAATCCAGACTCCATATTGGCGTAGATATTAATATTACAGTCGATTGGTAAAATCAATCTTCCACATTTAAAAATTAAAGTATACACAAGTAGAAAAATAAGCATTTATCATAAAAACACTAGCTGCAAGTGTTCAAAATAGATTTATGGTTTCTATAAAATCAATTGAAAATTGCTTTTTTTAATTAGGCAGCTAGTGAAAAACAGCAGCTTTCGACTCCAGCCGAGTTTAAACTCAACCTAAACTCAGTTGACCAAAGTGAACTGACCCGACTAACCCGACCCGACAACCCGACCCGACAACCCGACCCGATAACCCGACCCGATAACCCGACCCGATAACCCGACCCGACAACCCGACCCGACCTGACCCGATAACCCGACCCGACAACCCGACCCGAATAACCCGACCCGACAACCCGACCCGAGCTGACCCGATTGACCCGACCCGACAACCCGACCCGAATAACCCGACCCGAGCTGACCCGATTGACCCGACCCGACAACCCGACCCGAC
The DNA here is from genome assembly GCF_964235325.1 of Thermobia domestica. Lineage (NCBI taxonomy): Eukaryota > Metazoa > Arthropoda > Insecta > Zygentoma > Lepismatidae > Thermobia > Thermobia domestica. Next base: position 303,368,935 of record NC_137458.1, read on the forward strand.
TGACCCGACCCGACAACCCGACCCGAGTAGCCTGACCCGACAACCCGACCCGAACTGACCCGACCCGATAACCCGACCCGAGTTGACCTGACCCGACCCGACCCGTAACCCGACCCGAGCTGACCCGACCCGACTCGGGTCGGGTCGGGTCACGGGTCGGGTCGGGTCAACCCGACCCGTTTGAGAGCACTACTTTTTTCTCCTAAACGCACTCCAAATCGTCACTAATAATACTACCCACGTCCTCTCCTCCTTGTATATCTGACATGGACCGCTTCGTTCCAAGCACCACGCTATTTTTTAAACGTTTATTTTCATCCCATATTCAATAACATCGGGAGAGGTATCACTGTCGAACTCTCCTTTCAATTTAATTCTCCTCTATTATTTCTTCCCAATTCTAACACTTAACTTGTCGGTTTATATATATATGTGTGTGTGTGTTTTTTTTTAATGAGTTTTCGATCTTTCCATTCCAATCCAACCTTCTTTAGAACTCCCATCAACAATTTTTAGTTCACCCGGTCGAAAGCCTTTTCTAGATCAATAAATGCAACACACAAGTTTGTTTTCCTTTTTCTATATCTTTCAGCGATTACTTTTAATAAGCTAATCGCATCTCTTGTGCCCTTACCTTTCCTAAACCCGAACTAGTCCTCTTCAACTTGTTCATTTGTTCTTGCATACAACCTTCTGTTCAGTATTCGAAACATATGATTTGCTTCATGTAATATGAGACTAATACTTCTGTAGTTCTTACATCTCAATGGGTTTGATTCCTCAGCGAATGGCACCATGATCGTCTTCAGGAAATCTTTTGGCCACTCTTCTATTTCATATCTTTCACAGGGGGGGGGGGGGGCACGGTGGCTCCTTGGTAGAGCGCCTACCTCTGGTGCGTGGAGACACTGGTTCAATCTCCGGACAAGTAAGGTTGTGGTGGACAACATTGTGCTCGTGTGGTTTTCTCGGGATACTTCCGTTTCCTCCCACTTTTCCATGCCACCAATTATTCCATTATCTTTTACTTGCTTTAATAATCACCTTCCTTAGTCTAGCGAGCATAATCATAGGACGTTAAACCCAAAGATTTCATTTCATATATTTCACTGCAGAATCGGAAAATTAGTTTTTGTCCATGTCTCCCATATTCTTAATGAATACGTTTGGTAAATTGGAAACTTCGAACTCTAATAACGAATTTCTTATATAATTTGTTTTTAACCCAACTAAGCACACAAAATTCAGAACCACTAGAACGTAAAAAATTGGACCACTCACATCAAAAAGAGGGTGCTAGACTCGAATATCCTGTCAGCATGACGACGGGGATTTTGTAAGCTCTGCATTAGGGTACAAGCAACAGAAGTTACACTCGCTTAGATTTCATTTTATTTTCTTGTTCCGAACTGCATAATTAATAATGGGGGCGATTAGTTTCAGCTCAGATATTGACATCGAAGCAAAATACGAAAGTACTACATTAAGTACCATAAAATATTGATGGAGACTGCAAAAAAATAAATATAAGTTTTTACCATCATGAATTATAACAATATGAAGTTCTGCTTTTCACTGGTAATAGCTTTTACATTAGCACGAGAAGTCGTATCTAGCGGACGCTGGAAGAAAGGGTGAAGAAAAGGGTATTTCTGCTTTTATGCCCTCACATGAAAAGGAGCCTCTGTCGCGACAGCACTTAATGTATTTCCACCGAAAATATACTCAGAAACAGTGATGCCAATTTAGACTATTTTTGGCTAAATCTAGCATATTTGGAGAGGCATTTAGCCATACAACTGCACAAAATGCTTGTAGCTTTTAATATAGCTTATTTTATGAAATTCTTCCCATTTTTGGCTTTTTATTAGCCGTTATATTAATTTTAAAAATAAAATAAAGCGTAAGTTTGAAGTAGCCTATTTATTATTAATTTTTTTGTCATTATATATTATCGTATTGATTGATTTATCTAGACAGAGGGTGTTTTATTACGCAACAGACACTTATTTTTTACTCTTTCTCTCTTTCTCTCTGCACGCACTGACTTACAACTACTTAAGGGTCTTCACTACAGCGAAATTAAACTACCGCTAATTTTAGAGTTTTTCTGTATTATCTTCAAAACAAATAAAAAATATTCGAAAAGCAGAAACGTAGTAAACTAGACAATACGATTTTGCATGTGATACCGTTATCACAACTTATCTATCTGCTTTCGATTTGCAACTGTAGATAGATTTAGCATTTTTTGCGGATTCTGTAAATAGCGGCATACCAAAAGCAGATAGATGAATTGTGGTAAAGGTATCAAATACAAAATCATATTGTCTAGTTCACTACGTTTCAACTTTTCGAATAGTTTTATTTGTTTTGAAGATATTACAGAAAAAACGCTAAAATTAGCGCTAGTTTAATTTCGCTATAGTGAAGACCCTTAACACCTATCGACTCTCAAAGAATTTTAATGTCACTCCCGTAATGGTTCCGTCCGATACTTTTTAATTATTTGGATTTTTTTTTCATTTCATTGCAAGAATGAAAGTTTTCTAATACAAAGTTAGTAAACTGTTCGGTTCTTCAAGCCACAGAGATTGTTTTTGTTTATTAAAGGACACAAATAGGATATCTAACTAGCTTCAAAACTCTCAACACAATCACGATGATTCATGTGGGTGTGAGGAGAAATAAGTGTTTATAAGGACTATGACTATGACCTGCCGAAAGAAGTACCACTGAAAATTGGAACAACGGCAGTCTATACAAATACAACCAATCCACAATCCAATGAAGGTGCATCCAGTTCCAGCGCCTCGGTTAGCTGCGATGATCACTTATTTCAATTCAACTGATAATATGGTTTTTGAATTTCACAAATCAGATGAGTCATTGATGGCTTTTATTGTAATTTAATTTTTATTATATGTTGCTTGTTAGTCTTCAGCGAATAAAATCCATTTCAAATTTTACTGTAGCTCACTTATAATTCTACACGCAAAAAAGGGGTCTAAAATCTACAATGTGGGTTATAGGTTAGCAGTTCAAAATCTAGCCATTTTTTTACGTAAAATAAAAGCCTATTTCTACAGGCCATCTAGCCTATTTTCTTCAGAGGGTGTTGGCAACACTGCTCAGAAATGAAAGACGGTTTTATAAAGTAGCACTTCATGTTCCCAAGAATCATAATACCCAATTTGAAACATGAAGTCAAAAGCAAATGCTCTGCCTGCACAGAACGAAAACAATATGATTTCCGCTACTCTTTTGACTTTCTTTATTGCAACAATAACTCGCTCCTTCATAAATACCACCAAAACACTATCATTAATACACACACTAAAATATAAATATAGTGTACCATAGTCTATTTTAGGAAAAGCAACATTGTTCCATTGGCACGCCCAGACACACATTCACAAATCGAATAAGGTCTGGGGATGGAGGTCACTGACAGGCCTCTGATGAGACGAGTCTGCGATGTGTTCTGCGTCCTTGTGTAACACCGAGGTTATGGAAATAATAATAATAATAATAATAATAATAATAATAATAATAATAATAATAATAATAATAATTATTATTATTATTATTATTATTATTATTATTATTATTATTATTATTATTATTATTATTATTATTATTAAGTGATCTGTCTTTTGCCAGGTTCTACAAGCAGTGTTTTATAAGTCTGGAAAGGTTTCTTCCACGTTTCTAGATATTCAGCTTCCTCTTTTAACACCTAATATTTTCTTATGTTTTTTTAATCATCAATCAGTTTTGTTCGTCTTCTTTCTATTTCTTGCTTTCTTTCGACATTTCCTTCTATGGCGGTATGAAGAACACAATTGAAGGGTAAGGGGAAAAAACAAGGAATGTCCATGTATGTACTTTATCGAGTTCTTTGTCCTATCTGTTGGTGACTCTTGGTACTATTTGACTGTGTATGCCATGCATATGTAGATGTGGAAATGTTGATTAAAAAGGGGCAAAATATTTGACTAATTGTATTGTCTTTTACGCGGTTTTCAATATTAAAACGCCGTTTTCTCGAAAATGCAATTTTGTGACATTCCTTCTTTTTTCCCCTTACCCTTCAATTTCTTCGCAAGACGTGTCCAATGTATTTTTTTTTTTTTACAAAGGACGCTGTCTGAAAGCGTCCTCTTCTCTCTTATCCGTTTTAAAATGTCTTCGTTTGTTACTCTCTCTGTCCACTTTATATTCTCAATCTTTCTCCAACACCACATTTCGAAGCTCCCTAAATATTTCTTGAGCTCCTTCGTGGCTAAGCGGTTAGCGTACGCGCCTTTGGCACGGGAGACCCGGGTTCGATTCCCGGCGGGAGCTCATGTGGTTCGGATTCCACGTTAATCAGTAGGTCCAGGTCTCATATAGCCTCGCTGCTGAACGGGACGTAAAACTCAAAATCAATCAGTCAATCTAAATATTTCTTCTCTAGTTTCCGTAACGCCCAAATCTCTGTACCATACAGTCCAATGCTTCATATGTAACACTTGATCAACTTCTTGTTTACTCCAGTGGCCTCGAGTAGCATAGTCGCTAACGCTCTCGCCTTCGGTGCGAGCGGTCCCGGGTTCGATTCTCAGTGGGTGGAAAAGGTGTAAAAGCTTTTTCAGGCCAGACATCCTGAATGAGGTTTTCCTGGGGTTTCCTCATTCACATTAGGCACATTACCTAACTTATAGGTCCCAGGCCACTTCCTTCTTTCCCTTTCTCCGGATAGTGTGCTTGCCGAGGGACATCATCCCTCGTACGTGACGGGCTAACATGGCCATAGATGCCGAAAGCCCAGAAATCTAAATCCTAAACTACATTTCGAAGCTCTTTAAATGTTTCTTTGACTTCCGTGATCTCCAAGTCTCTGAAGCACACAGTCTAATTCTCCATACATACCATCTGACCAACGTCTTCTTAAGTCCAATATTAAGCCTGCTAATTAAGAGTGATCTTTTCTTGTTGAATGCTACTTTAGCTATGACAATTCTTCACCTGATATGGTCTACTATTAACGTAGGCTTCAATCCAGTTGAGATCATCATGGAAGGTCAATCCTTGCAGTATAGGTCGCTTCGCACCACACTATCACGCCTCCAAGATAGCTGAATTGCAGGACCGCAAGAAATGAGTTTTAGTTTCTTGCAAAAAGTCCCTTATTCAATCCCAGACGATGTACCTGTGAGATAGTCAACATCGTGTTAATGGACTTTTATCGTTTTTTTTTTCTTCGATTGTCTTCAGTCCACCTTTTTTTAAATTTATTACTCATTCGCTTATCATCCATCTGAACTAACATGGCTCGCTGAAAATTTAATTATCCTCAATTATATCAATTTTAAAAAAATGAAATGAAATCTTTCAGTTTTACGTCCCACGATTATGCCGATTACGCTAAAGAGACTGTGATGATGAGAGATGAGTGAAATGGTGGAATGAAGAAAGTGGGAGGAAACGGGAGAACCCCCGAGAAAACCCACGAGTACGGTGTTTGTCCACCACAAAGTCAACATGGCGCGAGCTGGGATCGAACCAGGGATTCCAAGCACCGGAGGTGAACGCTTTACCACTGAGCCACCTATATCAATTTTAAGACACGAAAGAGTCTTACTTTATTAATTTTGTTAAGAGACTGGATTTTGGTCCTACAGTTATCAATTTATACGGCACAAGACCGAAATGAAATGAAAATCTTTTAGTTTAACATCCCATGATTATGTCCTTTAGGCTAAGGGAGGCAATGATTAAGGGTAAGTGAATGATGATGGAAGAATTGGTGGAATGAGAAAGTGGAAGGAAATGGAAGTAACCCGAGAAAACCCACGGAGACCCATTTATACAGTTCAGGTATTAAAGCGACAGTTAAATATCATTCAAAGCTGAAGCGTAATAAAAATAATAACAATGTAATGAAATTTGTAGATTTATGTCCCACGGTTATGCCCTATAAGTCAAACGATTGTCAATATAGGTATTCTGCCATTATTGGCAGGTCACTTACTGCAACTGACAGTGACACGCTTCCATGCTCCAAAGTATTCCGCTAACCTCTTCCGTCTTCACGTACGATTTTTCTGTTTTGATATCCTCCATCAATTGTAGTCTCCTTCGCCCCCTCCCTCTCTTTCCCGCCACTATAAAGGAGGCGGATTATTAATGAATGTCAATGATTTCAACAACTGGTGGAATGATAATGTAGGAGGGAACGAGAGAACCCACAGACCCCACCATGTTGTTCATCGAAAATGCGTAACTTGAGATTTAACCAAAGGTTGCCCACCATAAACTTATTTGTCCGGAGATCGAACCAAGGACGCAATGCACTAGCGGTAAGCGCTCTACCAGTGAGTCACTTGCTCAATTGGACACTAACATAATCACACATTCACCGTATACAGACTAGACAACGAAGCATGAAGAGGTGTCACATGGATAAGAAAGGATGATGAGAGTGACACGTATTGTCGTAAAAATAAAGGAATTGAAGTGGTAGTGGGCCAGATACATTACAAGAATAGGGTGACCAAATTGTAAACTAGAAAAAACGGGACACCTTTTATTTCTGGATAGGTTGCTCCCTAAACATATTGTTTAGCCTCTCCGTTCTCTCTCTCTCTCCCTCTCTCTCTCACACACACACACAAAAGGGCAAATTTACACTTTTCCTTTTAAAACCTATTGAAAAGGTTGTGGAATTAATTATATAATAAGTAACTATCGCAACTAACAAAAAATGAAATATTTGCAAACATTACTAAAAATATATGAGCTCTCAAATCTATCACCGACAGGATTTATAACTACTCTCAGCATCGGATTCTAACTCATTTTATTTGCATTGTCTTACTTTTAGACATTATTTCATTTACAACTAGTTTCGTTTTTACTTTCACTTTTATAGTTCTATATTTCTGTTCACCTTTCGTAAATGGAAGTATGTTACATCTTAGTCAAATCATGGAAACACTGTAC